>NW_008586025.1:0-93044 GCF_000691845.1 Merops nubicus | reverse complement strand
C
Organism: Merops nubicus; assembly: GCF_000691845.1. NCBI lineage: Eukaryota > Metazoa > Chordata > Aves > Coraciiformes > Meropidae > Merops > Merops nubicus. The sequence goes on along the minus strand of NW_008586025.1, from coordinate 93,043 downwards.
AGGAAAAGGCAACAATGAATTTGTTTCCCCATCCTATCTGATGTGTCCCAGATAGAGTGGGCATCTGTCTTTTGCCAGGGAAAACTATGAAAAGTTCAAAGACTCAAAATATATTAATTCTTCTGTCATGGTGAGCAGATGAACATTAATGTGCATGGCCAAGCTATTTGGAAACCAGGATTGGTGGGCTGGCATATTCCAGTAAACAATTAGTAAAGAAAAAATAGATGAACTAAGGGAAATTATATGGATATAATTTCTGTACCTGGTCCTGTTGATCATTGGGATGTTTCTATTTTAGATATATTTCCTTGTCAGTATTATATTAAAAGTACAATGAAATGCAAAGGGTTTTATGTGCGGTTTCATGAGAATGTGCAGTTTGATGAGAATGTTTTATCCTTAGTAAAGAGTGCTCCAAGACATTTCATTAGTGGGTCAGGATCCTTGTTTTTCAGGCCAGTGTTGTTCAGCTGGGATTTCAATTAGTACTCTTGCCTTGGAAGGACCAGTAAGTTAGTTGCTTCTTAATCATACAAAAATCACAGGACAGCTCTGGCCCAGTGGAAACTATGGTAGGAGCTTTCTGGCGTCCAGAAATGAGAAAGAAGCCAAAGAGGTGGAAGAAGGAAGAGAATGATTCTTCTTTACTTCAGTCCAAGAGTTTGATTCATGTGGGACAGATTTATGATAAGGAGGACAAATCTGCTTGTTCAGGAAAAAACAAGCTTAAACTTTAACTTACCAAGTTCCGGATTGTCTACAAGCCTCACAGAGAGGCTCTGTTTTAGAGAAATCAATGCATTTTCATTCATATCAGCTGAGATTGTGACTGTTTTAAATTTCTCATCAAAATCTTAGATGTGAGATTCCCAGTAGCATGTACTGGAGAAATAGATCCTCTGATACAACAAACCAGGCAAATGAAGAGAAGTATGTGCCTGTTTAAACTATCAAAGACAAATCCATTCTTCTCAACATCAGTTCTTCTATGACATGTAAAATAGACTCACGTGTTGATTTCCTTTTACGATACTCTCAATAGAGAGCAACTGGAAGTATTATTCGTAGCCATGTGGCAAAAGGGGTAGCATTGAGTCTATTTTGCAAGCAAAGAGTAACTGGGCAAAAGGATAACACTGAGAACGGGGAAGATGTGAGGGAAAAGGAAGCAAATAAGTCAGATTAGAAGGATGGTGGGGAGAGGAAACAGATGAGCAAAGTTAAGTGCCCATTATGAGCACAAGTTTGAGAGATCTACCTAGAGAAGAAACTGATCTGAGGGTTCAGGAACAGGAATGAGATCAATTTGAGGGAGAGTGAAGAATTAATGACCTGGAGAAAAATGAGTGACAAAAAAATATTATTAAAGTTATAGTTGCACAGGCTGGATGTGTCTGATTCACAATGGATACCTACAGGATATATGCTGTAAGATACATGGTACTTAGAAAAAAGAAAAAGGGCTAGGGTGTGTTTGGATAGAGAGATGTGGCTTGATGCATGGCCTTAGTCATGCAATGAGAATGTCACTCAACAGAGCACTTGGAACACCAATGTGTTTTAAAAACCCAGAGTGATTTTTAAATTCAGTCTCTTTTCAGCACAGTTCCCTGAGTAACTGTCAAGGTTACTTGTATAAAAAAGGTGAGGTAAGCATCTGCACTGCGTCTGTGTTCTTTAAAGTAAAACGAATGAGAAAAATTCACAAAAGACAAAATGAAGTTCAGAAGTTTATTTTGTTCTTTTAGAACTAGATTGGAGTTTGTCCAATAAAGAAAACATGTAAATACTTTTTTTTTTTCTTCTCCATTTTGACTAAGGGCAAGCTATTAGTTTAATATCTGATCTGTCCCCTGGTCATTAGAAAGTATGCTGCTTTTGAAGGCAGTTGGACTTCACAGTCTGATAAGATTTTCTTCTCACTAGCTAAAATAATCCAAATAAATCTTTCTATAAACTTTTCTACAGGAATTTCAGTTAATGGACCATAATAGTCTTAGATTTAATGTTAGAAACATGAAATCATTGACTGACATGAAATTTCTGTTAGCTTCGTTGGGATTTTTCTGTTGAGCTACATCACATTCACATTTTTCTGCTAATATCAGGAATACAGTTAACCTACTCATACCTATAACTGTCTTATTTTGCGATCTTGCTTACAAATTTCTTCCCTCTATAATCTAAAAATCTAAACCTAAAAGTTATTTGTGGATGCTTTAAGTGTTAATATTTTTTTAAGTTTTGGTATCAATCTGAATGGACTTCTAAATTTTTTTTTTTTTTTACACTTCTATATTTGCTGGTATTTTGTTTTTGTTATAAATTATTCCTCAGAGGGAATTTGACAGTAAAATACTTGAAAGAAATATCAAATCAGGAATGACTTTTATTTTCATTAACCAAAGATCATTAACAAAACACCATCTTCTAGGAAAGTAGATTTTCCTGTGTTTGTTAAGTGGGCCAGAGCCTCTGACAAATCTCCTGTAAGCTTGAATTCAGACCTGGTTGTTAGATATCATAAGCTGTCATCACTCAGCAATCAATGTGAGATGACTATGGAGTTATACTCCTTCAAGATCATAGAATTGTAGAATGGCTTAGGTTGGAAGGGACCCTAGAGATCATCTAATCCAGCCTCCTGGCCATGGGTTGGGATGCCTCTCAACTAGACGATGTTGATCAAGGCCTCATCCAGCCTGGCCTTGAAAAGATGAGACCCATCTGTCCTGCAGTCAGTGGGACTAACGCAATCCTGAGTAGGATGAGCTGGGTTGTAGTCTCTGTGGTCAGATGTCAAGAAATTCAGAAGGGACACTCTTGAGTTCAGCAGAAGAGATCCTGGGCATCACAGTTGTTGCTCTATCCAGTAGTCCCATAGCTGTGGGGCTGCCGTGGGTCCCTGTGCCCAGGCTGAGCCAGGAGCAAGGCTGAGTGCGTATTCCTGATAGGGATGCACACACACAGAGCTAGTCACGCACGTCAGCACAGATAGAAGATAGTGACTCACAAGCACCTGAATGGATGTATAAATCTTGCATAAAAATTAACAACGTGGACTGCTCAGTCCTGTTCCTCTCTTCTAGCTCATCAGGATTGAAGCCTGGCAGTGAAATATATGCATACATCTATTTATACACACATACACACTATATGCATCTCTGCAGTCGCTGACCTTAGCCAGTCAATCAACCCAGTAGCTGGTCCCAGATTCCTGGTCTAATAATTGCTAGCATCTGCACATTTGAATGTTCCAAGGTTTGTAGCCTCACTCTGCTTACTGGTACTCAGACCCCTACCTATGCACCTGGAGTCCTGTGAAACAAAGTAAATGGTCCCAAATCTGTAGTATCAGAAACAAAGGGGTTTATTTTTCATTCAGATGTGGCAATGTGATTTTTTTTGTGCAGTAAAAGTACAGTTAGACAGACATAAGGAGCTGTCACTCCACCAAATTTATTGTGAATAATTCCCTTGCACTGTGAAGTATACCAGAACATGCAGTTCTTCACTTTCCCAGAACTATAATCCTGACAGAGTATTGAGAAATTTTTCTCTAACTTGGAACCATATCTTGCTAAAGTGCTGTGAGGCTGTGTATTCTGGAAAGCTGGAATAGAAAAAAAAGATTGTAAACATGACCCCTATTATTTGGGGATCAGTATCTGATATTCAACACAATGTCTTACAGGTTCTTGTCCACAACTAGCACACCAACTGAACCATATCTCAGAGACTAGAAACCCCTATTCTTTCAATACTGTGTATGCTTATAATCCTTCATACTGATGAATTGGATCGCACTTTAAAGTATACTTGGCTTATCTCTTGAATATTCTTCTAGATCTTGCTTTTGACAAGTGCTGTGAAATAAACTCATTTTGAATTTGCATTGTGGTTCAGAGAAAAATGTAAAGTGAATGCCTGTAAGCAATAAACTTGAAGTGGCAGAGTGATTTGAGCACTATGTTGTGTATTAGAAGGTTTTATGCACTATAAGTGTACCAGCCTATGTATTTTGTCTCACTGCAAAATGGATTTTACCCTAGTAAATTGGATTATGGCAGCATATGATTGTAAGAAGGACATACCTCGTTTAGTTATAAACTACCTTCTTACATAATTTCAGGCACAAAATACAGAAATAGTATATACAGCAGGTACATTTTATGTTACTCCTCAGCAAACAGTTTACAAGCTGATAATCTTCCACAAGTCTTTTCTTTCCTTCTATCTAAAGTATTTTTAGAGACCCTGTACCAGGTTAAAAGTAAGGAACAGCAAATGCCAAAAAGAAGGCCTTTAAATGAAATGGATATTTCCATGCTTCATTCAGACTAAGGTATCAGTATTTCTTCTGTTCAGGTTGCAGGCATTAATGATCCCATGCAGACAGGAATTTTACTTCAATTACCTAGGAAATTGATTTAATAGAAATAGTGTAAATAATAGGAACTCAAATGGGGGTATCTGTCTCCTCTTGACCCATTTTGTTACAGTAATACCATTTTCATGTTATATTACAGGAGGGTGTTAAGACATAATATCTTTTGACTTGACACAGTTTTGCAAAATTCAACTAATTTACAGACATAGTTAAATTCTTTTGTTTTGATTCTTTTTCCCCATGGACAAGCTGGATTTATTTAGCTTTCACAAGAACGCAATACTAACATTATCTACCTGCAGGCTATTTTAGTTTGCTACTCCTTAAACAGTTTTATTTGGTTTGCCCTTAAAATTTTCAAAAGCAAAGTTGAATTATGAATGAGTATGATTACCACACATTTGGGATTTCATATAATTCTTTATAGCTTTTAAATCAATTGGATTAATTATAAAAAATAGAGTAATTGCATCTTCTTTCAAGTCCCTTCCTGCTCTTTTCTGGTTTTGTTTTGTTTAGTTTTCATTTTTTTTCCCTATTTTCTCTTTCTCTGTTTAATTGATCACCTCTGTTTTTCTCTAGTGTTCACTGTCCTTTAATCAACTTCTTAATTTTTATGCCTGAGTTTTTGTTCTTTCTTATCCTCTGTTGTGTTTGGTTTGGTTTCCTTTCTTTGTTGTTGTTGTTGTTGTTGTTGTTTTTTACCTCCCTCTTTATTTCTCTCCTTGATATGATTATGGTTATTAAAGGTTTAGTGAAATTTTTTTATGTAATCTGGCAGACACAGAGTGGAAAACGATGCAGCTGACTGAGGCTAGTTAACAGCTATTGCTAGGGACATTGATATAGCTCTACCACACCAGTAGTAACATTATACTCTGACTGGTTTTGGTGGAAGTATCAGTAAAGATTATGCAAGCCGAATTTTTTAGATTGGCATATCATACACAGTGGGGATTGAGTTTGACTTAGTTGCCATGTTTCGTCTTGGCATGCCAGACTCCTGATACCACCAATGGATACAGAACCTTGTGTCTGTCCATTGATTCATCTCACCCATTTTGGACAGCTGTTCTCTCTTGCCAGTTTACTAACCATCTCGTTTTTACAGTAAGATAGGGTGAATCCTATCCATCCTACCAATATCTGGGTGAGAATTAGGTCACAGTGTCACAGAACAATGACATTCCATGCTGTCAGTCTTCCTACAAAAAGAAACATTTAAGCCAGTGGTGCTGTCAGTTATTTCCAGTACTCTGAATTCAGTGGAAAAGCATGTTTTGTGCCCCAGAGTATACTTAGGTAAAGACTTCTGTAAATGTAACTTGAAAGTACCTAATATTATTACTGAGGCATCATGATCTTTTTATCATGCTTGACTATCTTGTTTTTTCACTCATTCTGACAACAAAGCACTATCCTTCCTAGTTTTACTTGAGATGTGTCTGTGGAGACCTGTGCATCTAGAAACAGCTGCAAAGGCTGCGTGTGTAACTAGATACATTTGCAGGCTAGGATTTCATTAGAGACATTCAAATGCAACTGTAGGTGAAGCAGGACATGCAACCAATCTCACATAAAGAAATGTATCAATGTATATGACAATCAATGTTTTAACTTCTTTCCTTTCCTTTCCTAGAAGCTTGGAAAGCCTCTTGAATAGGTTCATTTTTACTGTCATTGAAACTTGAATCAAACTCTGAGATATGTTTGGAAGATCTGGTCATTTGATTCTAGGAACATGATCAGATACTTGAATTTACGTTAGCTGTATAGCTCTTTTTCTTCTTTTTATTTTCCACTTTCTTCTTAATGCATCAAGACATTGTAGCTAGGGCTGAAATTTATGCAAGTTTTTTAGACCCCATTTGTGTATGAGGTGACTGTGCATGAAATAATGTCTACTGTTCCTATGGTTGCTTAATAGTAAAAATTGTGTGATTCTATGTGTTGGGTTGTAGGAAAGAATAAAAAAAATACAGAGAATGATTATTTTGTGTATGCGTATACATCTTTGTGTGACAGAAATCAATGCCTCTCACAATTTGTAAGATATGATTTTCAGTTGCTTTTGTCTTTCTTGAATTTTGGCTGTTGAGACTGAATTTTGCCATATTTGCTATCACAAGTAAGAATTCTCCCCTGCCAGAATGACTGACTACATTATAAGTTGTTATTTAAATTAACATATTTTATTTTGCATTGAAGAAGATTAGGTTCACACATTTTATGGAGAAATAACTACTTGCTGGGGAGAAATTCATTAAAATATGGTATGCTGAATATGTAGTCTTCCAACCTTTATGGAATAGGTACCTTATCTGGGTGCATTTCTGGCAAAGAAGCCTTGAAGTGGGTGAATGGGACAGTTGCTTCTGAAGCAATCAACGAACCGATCTCCCTCTCCTGGAGATACTGAAGGCAATAGGTGAGATTCGTGTTAATCCTTTCTTCTATTTACTTGTTCTTGTCATCAATATAAATGTTGCTGTGAAGGCAGTTCCAAGAACGTTTGTCATGGACAAAATCTTAAAAGATATTTTAGAGGATGCCAATTTCAGCAGTAGTAGAGAATTTCATTACAAGTCAAAATTGAGCTGCACTGGAAACGTCAATTTTTGCTGTAGCAGGGTAGATTTTCCGCTACTAAGGAAAATGATATAAAGAGGGATTTGCTTAAAGGTCTAGTTAAGATAAAACATTGCAAGGCTCTTAAAGGTGATTGAAATGTGGTATTTTTTCACTTCAACCTGAAGAATTATTTAAGTAAAAAAAATGCTTACACTCACTAGAAGGTGAACATAAAAGGGTTCTACTTGTGAACCAGAAAACTGCAGATTTGATTAGTATAAGCTTTTTACAAACAATATATATCTACAGAATATCTGTCTTACTATTGTGTATGAGGACCAAATTGATCCCATATAAAACCAGATTCAATTAGTGGAGCTACTATATAGACCAGGGACCTAGAAATAAGGAAAGAGTGGGTTCCCTTGCCATGTTTTGATGTGAGGACAAGGTGTAAGAACAGTTAGCTGGCTGATACTTGCATGCTTCCTAATATTTTCTTTTTTTTTTTTTTTTTTTTCTCCCCGGTGGGATGGAGTACAGACCTACCTTTAATGTCAGGTCCTGATAAAGAGAAATGATGCCTCCACTTCTGAATGTGTGCATTTTAAGTTTACTCCAGAGTTATTCCATGTAGAGCTGAAACTGCTCCAGGGAAGCTGAAATTACTTGAATTTCACCTCTGTTATGGGGTTAGGTAGTCAGGACTGAAATCAGGACAAAGACCATTTTATCCCAGAAAAAAATTTAGAAGAATGTAACTGAGTCACTGATATGCTTGTGTGATTTCCAGACTTTAAGGAATACTATTTATTTGGGTAGCAGACATAGCCCTCACATCTGGTTTTCAGACTTTTTTGCTTATTTTAGCTATTTCAGAAGAATTTGTTCAGGATCCTTTTCCCTACCAGATAGGAAACTTGCGGTATAGTGCCAATAAAATTTGTTTCAGCCTAACATTGTTGTGACATCTGGGTACATGTACCTTTTAAAGACTGCAGAGATATTGGAAATAGCCTTCAGTGAACTAGATTAGAAGGGTAAGGAAGTAACAAGCAAACTCATTAGGAGGAACCTAGCTATAGAAACAGAGTTCTAATTGCCTTTGCAGAATAGATACTACAGTGTAGCATAGCATTTACACTGCTTCCAATACCTGAGCTAGCTCATTTAAGGTGAAGTCAAGTGGATCAAACATTACACTACAACCTAGAGTGAAAACGTGTCTTTCACTATATCAACACATAACAGAGATTCTGCTGGCTGACAAACTTTTTTTTGGGATGAATGTATGTGCTTTCTGATCTTTATAGCTGCTGAATAGCTTTTCTTCTACCTCTACAGTTTAAACTGTTTCACAGACAGTGTTGTTGATTCTCTGTAAACTTTCTAGGCAGGTTCTAGCCACCTGTTGCATTATTTCATCAACCCTTGTTGTCATGTCTTAGGTCAATTGGTTTTGACCATACTCTACAACATGAAAGCATTCCTCCAGTCTCTTATTTTGACAATATACGAATAGATTTTAGCCATGTTGGGGCTTATGATGCATAGGTTCTTCTTCCACCTTTCCCCCCACCCCCAAGTCACCAGTGCTCATCTTCACCCTCTTCTTTTTATTCTATCTTGTAATTAAAACACTGTTTATTCAACAACTTTTTATCAACCCTCAAATCTCTGGAGGTCCTAGACTGATAGATTTTCTCTAATAGACTGAACTTAATTTGTTTCCCTCTGCTGTTGTCTCTGTGGTGTCTACAGCATCATCACAAAATTTCTTAGAAACGTATCCAAATGTTTTGTGTTAAAGGTATCCAATATTTCATGCAACTCCTTTGCAATTGCTGTAGAAGTTGCAAAACTCCTTCTGGGTCATTAAGTATCTATTTAGCATTTCCAGTAAACAAAATCCCCTGTAGCCCTAACCTGTCCAATCCTCACAACTCTCCATTCATAGAACGACCTTCTTGCTGTGCAGGAAGCAATCAGTCTCCTGAGCCTTTATTGTTCAGACATGAAAAAAAAAAAAAAAAAAATCCAAGATGTAATGCAACTGATATTTTTCATTATAACAAGGAGATAGTCAGCTAGGTGTTAGTAGGTTTTTCATAACATTTATGGCAGGACAATTTATTTCTATTTGCCAAGCTGGTCTTTGGGGGATTGTCATAGAACTTACATGGTCTGGTGAAGAAATCGATGATTCAAAGAGCTTTCATTTTTAGAGTAATGAAGGTTCAAGACTAAAGCAAGCAAATTAGTTTTAGAACTACGAGGTTTCCAGGCTACAGCACAAGGACAAAGTTGTCTGTGGACAGAGACCTGTAAAGAACCACTTTTGACCTAGAAGTTCCCCATAACTTAATGGATTTCACAAACTTGGGGTAGGAGGACTAGCAGAGCACATGGGTGTGTTTATCCAATCTTATTTGTACATAGATTACATATAGCTCACATACGTTATGTGTTAGTATTTTGCAGGTATAAATGCTTGGGTTCTGAAGCAGAGAAGAACAACCAGTTATTCTGGCAGTTGCCAACTCTTTCATCCAAACCCCTTGTCTGGAGGGAGTACTTTTCATTGTCAGGTGTCCTGAGTTGAGTTAGAACAGAAAATTCTGTTCAGAATTTTACTTTACAGCTAGATCCCTTCTAAGTAACTGCACTTTCTGAGGTTAATGGCATATTTTCACAGACAGTGTCTGCTGCTTGCAGTGATAACAGTTGATGCTTACAGTTACTACCAAGGACTAGAGTGCAGAAAGCCTCTTGCTTATACTTGCTCCTGTGCAGACCAAGGTCATTGCTAAATCTTGTGTACTACATTGGAGGTCCAGAAAGTAAAAGGCTGCACCTGTGGGGAGGAGTGGACAGGACAGGTGACCCTAAACTGACCAGCAAGGTACTTCATCCCATATACATCATATTCAGTATAAAGCTGAGAGATCGAGAGGGTCAATTCTTCTTCAATGGCCAGCATCCAAAGAGGACTCTGTCCATTCTGTCTTTGCTCCCAACCCAAGTGTTCCTGAATCCACTTCCAGAATCCAGCTCCTGAATCCGAATTCTGTCTCCTGTGACGTCCCCAAGGCCAACTCTGCAGCCCCAGTAGTGATGGTGGTGTGGGGGGGGGGGGGTAGGGGTGGGGATGGGGTTTGGATTCGATGCTGGTTTTGTATATATTTCTATACATGTTCCATTTAATTGCTATTATTTTCATTGAGTCTGTTTCAGTTTTTTCTAATTCATAACTCACTCTCTCGTATTCCCTTTCTCTTCCCCTTTGGGAGGGGAGAGGGGTTAACAGCAAGCATCCCAAATCACGACACCAGGCAAAGCTTGGACATACACTGCAAGAGGATGTCCCTGGAGATGCAGATACAAAGGATAATGTGGGAAATAGACACTTGGGAGCAGGGTGTACTTGTACTGTACTTGTAGGAGGACATCTTGGGAATGCACAGGGGTTTCTTCAGAATTTGTTGGGACTTCAGAAAATGCTGATATTTGTTGTACTAGAAAGAAAGGATGGAGGAAAGAGTTTATCGTGTAGAACTCCAGTGGGCAGAATGGTGATTCTGTATTTTGGTTTGTCTCACCAAAGTGTTTTCCCTTTGTAAGAGCAGTCATTATTGCTTAATGCAGTCTAGCTTTAATACTGAAAGCTTGAGAGATAGGCCTATGTTAAAGATTGTAAAATATTGAAAAAGAATGGATTTTATCAATAGTAGAGAATATATACGTGTGCATACATAATATTTAACTATTATTTTTACCATTTTACAGATAGAATCTAGAAATACAGAAACCTTAAGGACACAGTAAGTTAGGGACAAAGTAAAGAAACAATATTCATATTCCTCTGGTCTTCATGTAATTTCTTATGTTTCAATGGCATCTTGCACAGTTACGTTGAACTGGTCATTTTACTCCCATGACTTATGTACAGAACAAGTTACTAAGAGTTAACTGTAAGATTTCAGGAAAGAAATAACTGGAGAAGCTAAGTACTGAAGCGAATTATAGAAATAGGAAACTGTAAAGCATATCTAAAACAGGGACGGTCAGCTAGCAGCCTAGGTATTAGACATCACATGGACAGGAGATGCATGGAATATATTCAATCAGGAGGACAAGCAGAAACCCAGTGAAACAGAGGTATCACTGCACAGAGAGGAAAGGAGACAAGGACATCTATGTGATGTAGAGCGAGGCCAAATCTTTCACAGTTTATTGAGTCAAGTACGGTGCCTCACATATGTAGGAGTTTCAACCTTTGGCATTGATTCAGGTATAAAAATAACCCCTCAACTTGAAGAAGATGTACATATCTGATTAGAAAGACAGATTAAGACCGTGTAACCACTGATAATTTTGACTAGTCGTCAACAAATTAATTGATTCATCTTTAGAGGGAAATGAGTTGCCCAAATTCAAGGTTTTAATATTAGCCTGTAAGTATTTTAAAACATTATAGACTATCTCAGATAAATGGTCTCCATGATTACAGCATTAAACTAATATTTTTAGTGCAAGTTGTGAAATGTTTATTCAGCTGAATAGATGAAAAAAAATGTAGTGTCTTTATCTAGAGAAAAAATGCATCACTGCAGTGCCTATGGTCTGAAGCAGTTAACAGTGTTCATTGTAGCTCCAATACATCTGTTAGGAAATTAAGAAAGAAAAAGCCTGTTTCGTGGTCAAAAATAAAAAAATGCAGAAGCTCATGCCCCTAATTTCTCTGAATTGTTAAACTGAAATTCCACAGTTACAAGTGAAATAAATACATATCTTGAAAAGTTTCCCATTAAAAATTAAATTTGTCAACAAAGATAAGCTACACTTCAGCCCATTTGACTTCTAAAGAATAGTTATGTATGTAGTTAGTTATTCTTTACGCTGGATTCAGTCACTGAGGATATCCATTTGCATAGTGATAAATGGATGCCATTCCCTAATTACTTCATGGAAAAAAACCCCAGAGGTTTAAAAGGCATGGACCTGCTTGTGCTGACTCTGTGCCAGAAAATAGGAGCATGAGGGTGGTTTCCATGCATTTTGTTTTTTTCTGTTTTGTCTACTAGCTTTTTAAAAATTTTATCATTGGCAGTTGCTTTTTAAATGCATCTTTATATGAATATTTAATTTTTAAAGAGTTTTGAATAATTGTTTTTAAAAGCCAAAAGACATAGATGAGGAGGGTGAGTCTGTAATTAATTCCTTCCACTTGAATGCATTGTCCATCAGCTTTCGGGTATGATCCGACCCTGCCTGGTTGGGAATTCAAAATAGGGCAGTGAATTTTTGAGTCTGTAAACCTAGCAATTTTGATACATAGTTTAGAGAAATTCTGAGAGCAAGAGATCGTAGGAATGAGAAAAGAAGTAGAACCCAGACAAAACAGTAAATGAAATTATATTTTCTACTCCCAATGGGAATGAGATTTCGGGGTTTTGTTGTACTTTCTTAGAAAATTGATTTATGTGCACCAATTTCTTATTCACAATTCAGGAAGCACTTTTCAGTTAATATTAACCATGGGCCACTTGCCAAGGATCCTTGATGAGTGGAGCCAAAAAAAATTGTTTGTTGGCTGTCCCTTGGAAGCAGCATAAGTGTAGACTAATTAGGGCTGCTGTTTTCCAGGAATCCAGACCCTATCTGAAGCCTAGGTGCCCAAGGTAGGGCTTTCAAGGAGAGAAAGCTCAAGGCTCTCAACTGGGAAACTGCATTCAGGAGTCTGGGTCTACCAGCTGTGTTGCAATCTGCCTGCATGTTCTTCTCAGGAGGGATCCACTTTCTGTATTCATGTTCTTAGGCAGCCCAATAGATGAAAAATTATCTTCAAACCAGACACTGTGCATTTATAGCAGCATGATGGTTTGCCTGAGCTTTGGCTGGGAGACTGATATCTGAATTCCCTTCTTTTTCATGGACTTTCAGATCCTTCTCACATGATAAGCTCTTCATTTTCCCTTCTGATTGATTGCTGCTTTTCTTTGTAGCTGGAATTCTCATTTCAATTCAACTCTCTTGAACATTTTCAACCCAACTTAAAAACATCCATGCTATAGTCTGTCAGTGGAAGAACTCATTTAGCTCCACAGAGTTGTAGATTGGAAAGGCCTTTTTATACTCTGCTTCATTCCAGGAATAGGAGCAGAAGGCACCATTTGTAATCCTTCTGATGGTGTCTACTAAGGCATCCACACTTTCCTTCATTTTTTTGTCACTAAACTTAAAGAAAAGGAAGGTGCCAATTTCTTCTCAGCTTCCTGGTGATGTAATTGCAACTAAAAGCAACTGCAATTATTACAAGCTTTGTAACTTTCATTGTTATTGTTGCTTTAATGATCAGTTATTCTTTGCAAGGGAGGATGTTAGTTCATTATTTGAATTGCTCTATGCATTTTTGTGTTTAGCTTATTATACAAATAATTGCAATTAACGAATAGCTTTATTCCTTCCAGGGAAAATCTAGTTTGTTAGTTGAAGATTTGGAAGCCTATAGTCTATGCTACTTCGTATTAGGACATCTTTTCACTGTAAAGCTTTCAGGTCTGAGATCTGATCACTTTAATTGTCACTGTAATTTATTTTACCTTTGACTTGACACAGTGATTGCTTTGTAATTTGTTGATGATTAATGACTATCCTCTGGTTTTCCTGCTTGGCTAGGCCTAAGGCATAAACCAGGCAATTGGTTTGCTTTGACTCTGACTTGTCCTAAAAGATGTCAAAAGCTATTGAGTTCAAATTTATCATATGAGGAAAAAGGAGACTCAGCACATTCATGGCATCCTCAGCCTCTCAGCTGGGCAGATGGAGGGCTACAACTGGGTTTGCTGAATGCCAGTTTTTTTCTATAAAGAGACATGCATGAGGAATAGTTTTCCATGCTTCTAGGGTGGTGCATATCATTTATCTTGAAACAGCATTTGGCACAGTGGAAAACAAAACTTTTACAGACAAGCCACGGGCAAAAATTTGTGCCCTTGTACTTTTACCTAATGTTACTTTTTTGCCTAGAGTTACTATGTCAAAGTTGATAGTGTAAGACTTGAGGCTCATCACGAAAACAAACTCAATATATAGCTGAGATTTTTTTTTTTTAAAATATCTGTACCGCAAGTAAAAAGCTGGGCTTGTATTTTCAAAGCAATGAGGCTGCACTGGATGAATGTACTCCTGGGTTTTCATCAGTACCTGCTATCAGATTCTGGGTTTCAGATTGATATCTCTGAGCTCTAAATGTAAGGTGTGTGGAACAGAAAGGTGGACGCTGTCTTTTTTTATTTTCCATGTCACTGTAATAGCCCACTAGAAGAATTAGAACTTCTCTATGTTAAAAAAATGTTTGTTTCTCACCAACTGCCCCAATTTAAAGTCTTCCTTTTCTTCCACTTCCTTGTATCTCAGTTTGAGAAAAATACAATACCGATGTTCTTCAATGTGTACCCTATTTTCCTTCATAAACTGTTGAAGTTCTGGAGCTAAATCTCCAGCCCTGAATGAGAGTTGGCATATGGATGATGCCCACAACTTCCTGATTTGTTTTCACCTAGGGTCTGGCCAGCCTTGGGTGGGAACTGAGAAGGAGATCACCACCAGGTGCCCCCACCTTCCACATTAACTTGGAGGTGAGGCAGGTTCTCTGTAAGAACTGTCTCTGCTTCCAGGGGGGTTGAGGTGGCTTGCTCACACAGTGCATGTGGGTTTTAGGTTATTGAAAGGGGCTCCCCAATCCTTCATAGCAAGTGGAGCTCCTAGTATGTTGGAATAAGATGATTGGACTGAGTACCTGGGTCCTTCCATCTCCAACAGCATGATTCTGGAGTCGGCTCGCTCCCTTCTGCACACCCTCTGCTGTGAATGGATGTATTGACTTATTCCCCCCTCCAGGGGACTGGCATGTGGGATTGTTGATGTATGATTTAAGAGTGGAGGGAGGACTTTGGCTGGTAGTTTGCCTGTTAGTGATAATATTCTTCTTAGTCAGACAAGCAGTCAGCAGAAGAACTGTAAGCTTAGAACCAGCTAATAATCTCTAGTAGTAACTGCAGCTGGAGACATCAAAGAAGTGGCTGGGCCCCAAAAATGAAATCTCTACCAAATAGCATAATTCTGGAGTAGTTACTGAAAGATCTGCTTTAGCCAATCAAGGCATTTGTCTGTTTGTTAAGGTAGAAAGGACAGATATGCCAACATCCTTTTGAAGGGTTTCCAAGGTTTCACCACATTGACATGCAGTTGGATTTAACACTTTGCAAAACAGTTTGTTGAGTTCTTTCTCACCTCCCTCCCTCCTTTCTGAACACACTGGTAATGAAGGCAAGAGTAGTGCAGGTGCATGTGATACTACCAGTTGTTTCATTAACTTGACAGAAAAAAACATAGTGAAGCCTTAAAAATAAAACCTCATCAGAGGGCCAGGCATTGCAAACACAAGAAAAAAAAAAAAATCACAGAAAAAATCCCAAATGCTTTTATCATGTTATATCTGTTGATTTTTATCTATAATAATAGGTCCCAAATGTAATGTCTAAAGCACTGACTAAATACAAATGAGAACACAGATGGATTTAAATTTCTAAATTATTTTGAAAAACTGATGAATTCTGCTGCACAAATATTTGCATTTGACATAATAAATGTTGAGAGCTCAGTTATGGGAACTAATAAGCAAAACAACTAAAGTTGCCGAAACCTTTGCTGATGATTCTCAAATGTATAGTTTCTTCCAGGTGTAAAGTCTTCCCTTAGCAACCCGTAGCATGACTGCCAATGCAGTTTGTGAGCATGCACATGAAAACCAGAGACACATGGAAGCAGGCTGATGTGGAGATTTGTTCATACCTAGCAGTCTATCTGCAGCAGGGAGCAGGTGCTATGGGCTTGCCTTTTTGGCTAAGGGGCACTTGGGATGTGCTGAACCACCTGGACTCTCCAGCCAAGGCTGTAAGTGGCCTAGTACTACCTGAGCAAAGCCATGGGCTGTAAAATCTGAAGGAAAAGTCTGTGAACTCCAGTCCCCTCCTTGTACAAAACATGAGCTGGCCTGGGGCCATCTGCAAGTGCAATCCCCACCCTGTAGCCTGCCAACTCTCTCTCATGCGTGACCCTGAGCCCCCTTTCTGTGTCTGTTTGCAGGGGGCTTGGAAACTGCTTCCCACACCTCTACTTTCCCCTACCCCAGAGACTGCCTGCTCATCAGACCTTTTCCCAGCTCCGAATATTCCTTCAGTGTAGAAAATCACTTGGGCTTTCTGTTGCCATTGGAGGGTCTTCTGTAACTGGTGGGGCAGAGCAAAGAGGAGGTTGTGTTGCTAAGCTGAATATGACCATGCAAATATTGAAAAGAATGTGCAGGTAATTTGACCTAGTTCTATACTGGATCATTTCAAAATACACAGGAGTAACTCCAGCAATGGAATTGAGATAAGCTGGTATAAAACCTCTGCAAATGGTGAATCATGCTGTTCAGTGATTTTTAGACAATGAGTATACTAAATCAAATTTCCCCTATAAAATAAGAAAATCGATGCACTTTATAAAACCTGGATTTTTCTTTTTAACCTGTGCTCTAATGATGTTGAAATCCTTAATGCCAAATGTCATTTCTGTAAAAGTGGTAGATTTCAAAACTGTATTAAAATCTTAGAGGACATTTACTTTTGAAATGATGTATGACATGACCTTCAACTCTTCATAATTTAATAAGAATGCCAGGCTAACTAATTAGACTTCAAAATGACAGATAAGTACTAATTATAATTCCTTTTGAATAGACAAAAGAAGGTTTTAAAAATAAATGCTTTAGAGAGGTGGCATGACTTTGCTACTACTAGCAGCAAGAAAGACAATGTCTGCTAAAAAAAGTGGTTTACTCCCAAGCCTGCAAAGAAATCATCCTCAGTATCTTCAAATGTAGTAGGTGCAACTCAGTTGAGTCTAACATTAAGTTCTAACAAATACTACAATAAGAAAATATATTTTTCTTGATTTCTCATTTGCCAGTTAAAATCTTACAACAAAAATTGTGTTCATGCTTTTGTTTTTAATCTCAGTTAGTAGAGTTTGATCTCTAATGTGAGGAATCATTTTTCAAAGTTTTTTTTTTTTTTTGAAACAAAACTTCTTTAAAAATTGTTAAATTACTCTGTACTTCATATTTCTGTGGATAAGCTTACAAACTGATCATTCAGCTATTCAGTGTGATAAGGGAGTTCCTTGGCTTTTTTATCTAGAAAGATCTTATGTCCAGAAACATACTTGTTAAATTTGGATAACTGAACTTTTAGATTAAATGAAACAAAATGTAAGTTCTTAAAAAAAAAAAAAGACAATCCAAAAAGAAATAAAACATTTAAACATCTCATATTTATGAATGCATATGAAGCAAATAGAAAACTGGTAAAATAAATGACATAATATTCTGCAATCCCACCCTTTTTTTTAAATATTCTGAGGTAAACAGTTGTTCTCAAAATACTAGACTGCTTTGTCAAGTGAAAGAAATATTGTTCTCCTTTCTTGGTTTACCACCCTGAAATCCTGTGATGATGAGTACTGCTTGTCTAAGCTCTTCATTAACAACATAAAGGTTTGTCAAATAGCAGAGACCAGCAATTTTAATTTTTTTTTTTTTAAGAACAATTTGTATTTACCTTTTATTTTGTCTTCAATATTTCTATGAGTAATTACTGAATTTTCCTTTCTTGTGCCTTACTCCAGACAGACAAAGCAGTTTGCCAGACCAGACTATTTAGATAACTCTTTGCTACTACTCCACTACATTTTTAGGATTAATATATACTCCACTGCATCTAAAAGGAGCAAAATGGCAAGATTTCAGAATGCAGTTTGGGAATTGGCAAGAAGTGGGTTCACTGTCACCTACTAGGTTGGTAACCTGAGAGGAAATTATTTCACTCATTCAAGTATATAGTGCTGAAACTGGAGAAAAATGTATGTTTATATATTCTTTCCAGTGTACCTTGAATAAATATAGAGAAATAATAGAAATAAGGAAAAGCTGAGTGAGAAAATATGGTGTTATTCAAAGGTGCACATAGATTCCCCTATGTATTTTTTATATTTTATAGTAGCATAAACCTACAGGTTCATGACCCATTCGTGTCATGTCTGATATAGTTTTCTCTTGTATACAAACTCAATACAAAGAAATCACCATAGGTTTCTGCATATTTTTTTCAGAACTCTTGTTCCTATCGGGTTCCTCTCCTGCTTTGCTGATATTACAAACCTTTTCCATTTACCTTCACATTTGTTACTATCGTTTACCTCTTCTCCAAATCTGTACTACAAAGTATACCACTCGCTACTTCCAGTTTCTAATTTATTCCCATAACAGCAAGTTTTTGCATGAAGAGGGCCTCTTTGGAAACCTCTGAGGCTATTTCAAAACTCACTAGGTATAACTACACTGTCAAATAATTTACTTATTTGTTTTGCCCCTCATCATCCCAATATCCTGCATCCTGTTTTCATATCTGTACTCTCCTTCAGAGGAAATCAGTTCAGTACCTGATGAAACAAGAGTGCATTTCTAGAGGTAGTTCCCAGAACTGTCCTATAGAGATGTTGTATTTTTTAACAGATACCCTGCACACCCCAAGCACCTCTTTGTTCAAAGGCACCCAGGGCATAAACCACATATCCTCAGCCTAGTACTAGAATAACTCAACTTCAGTGATCTGCAATGTAAACCTCACAAGATTTTGAATTCTTTCAACTTTAAAAGCGGTCAGAAAATTATTATTAACAGCTTTGGGTGACCACCATGGGACAGAATTGCAAGCCAAGTAGTAGGCTGTGTGGAAGTGGTCAGTCTCCCCAAAGAGGGTCTGGCCCTCAGCAGTCTGTACAGGAGTGACCCTGTAGAAGTTGGCCTAGGATGCAGATAACTTAGAGCAAGTGCCTTCACCTGTGTAAACAGAGGCATTGCATCCAGTACAAATGAATAAAGACTATTTAATGTGAACTAAAATCAACTCATACAAAAATGATCCAATTTTTCACAAACAAAAATGTTTGACTCATTCTCCAGGCCATTTCTTCATGTCATTATCATTATCCTATTCATAGAATCATTAAGGTTGGAAAAGACCTCTATGGTCATCAAGTCCAGCCATCACCCAGCACTACCATGACCGTTAAACTGTGTCCCGAAGTGCCACATCTACACGTTTCCACAATAAATTAGTGTATGTGTAGAAGCCTATTTGAAATGTACAAAGATACTTTCTGCTTTTTTTTTATTTCAGAAGAGAGCCAACAATTTGACTAAGGATGAAAGAAACATTGCTCATTTCTTCATAAAGAAAAAAAATACCCTAGTATTTTCATATAGGACATTTCCAGCGTTTTATGCTGCAAGTTGTTTGTACACTAAAGAACAGAAGAATGAAGATTTAAGATGAGTGAGTAAAATGAGATTGCCATGACAGAACAAATAACGGCACAAACCCTCTGAAATTTGTAGGAAACGGTCAGAAAGGAATGAAATATGTGGGAAACTGATGAGGTAAATATGAGGAGAATGGAAAGAACCCATGAGACCTGAATACTAGCAGGGAAACCTGGAATTAGAACTTCAGGCAGATGGATTCTGTAAAACATGGTAAATCGTAAAGAGAAATGAAAAAAAAAGACTTCTATCTGGTATATGTTTATGAAATATTAGATAAAATTATGTTATCCTTTCTAACAAATTGCTAAATATAGAAACCACATCATGCTTAGAAAATCCCTCCAGTAGGAATTAGTGAGATGGGACAGCACTCAGGGAAACACTGTATGCTCTTGTTCTAGTCTTACACTTCTCCATTCAGATCTGCTAACATCTGGTGCTGAAGATGGGGTACTGGGATGGATAGGCCTTTAAAAAAGACCAATATACCCATTCCCATGGATTCAAGAGGTGTGATTTTTATGAGAACGCACATTTTGCTATACTACTTCAGAGGCAGCTTACACTGGAATAGGTACTTGCCTCTCCAGGGTGAGAGAGAGAGATATATAAAGGTATGTCTATAAAGCGCCTTTTTAGACCAGTATAACCACATCCCATGGAGGGCAGAGTGGTGAGAGCATAGATTTACAGTGTATTTAAACTAATTCCAAAAGATATTTTTCCTGTTTGCTATCTGGTTTCAGAAAAACTGCAGTTGTTTTTAAACAAATTAACTGGGAAATGAAAAGTGTGATGTGTCACAAATAACAGCTTTCACAGGTCACTACACCCACCAACCTCAATTCTTCCTCTTGCATGTCAATTAAATCACCTATGCATTCTCTGGAGGTATTATTTATCATCTCTGATGGGCATCTACAATCACAAGAGAAGCATTAGAGAGCACTTACAATGAGAATGGTAATGGCAGGCTTTTAGAGGGGAACAAAAGCCAGTACTATGAAATTTACTCCAGTCTTGTCCTGCTGTTGGCTTTTGAGCTCTGTAAGTCACAGCAGACTCTGCCTTTAATCTCTACAGATGTAGCTTTAGCGGCACTTCTTAAGGGAACATGAAATGAAAGGGGAGAAATGCAACACACACACACAAAAAATCTATGGTTTACAAGTTCTCGGGAGCCTACGAGTACAAAACAGGTTGTTTTACATGAAGAAACAGCACATGGGAGCAGCTAGCCCATTAAAGGGAGATCTAAGATAAGAATTACAACATGGATTGTGTGTGAGCTGGCACAGGCAGGATGCAGGAACATCCACAAAGCCAGGGGTGAAATGTGAAGAGTATTTTATTTTCTTTACCTCACCAAGCCGGGGATCCCTGAGGCAGCACCTGGGCAGAGGCACACAGAGTGGGGATGCAGGCACTGTGGAGCTCTGTCCTTGCTAGAGGATCACCAAACCTGCTGCTTTCACCTGTTGTCTATCAGGGATTCACTCAGGCACAGTTTGCCATTGTGCTTGGATCTTTCCCACAGCAGAGCAGGAACCTCAAGCATGTTCAATAGGCTGCCTCTAAGTCTATCACAGGCCCACATTATCTAAACACATATGTTCTATTTGTCAAACACACAAGACTAAACAATGATTAGTATGATATATGTGCTTTCCTACATCCGAGCTACAAGGCACTCAAGTGTGTTTACAATCCTCCTCACCAATGTTCTGTTATTTACCCACAGGTAGGAACTTGTTTTCCGTGTATGGGGAAGTGATATTGTCAAGGCACTACAAAGCGAGCAGTGGTTGTTTTTGATGGTTTGGGCCAGGCCAGGAACCAGGACACCAACATTTCCATTTAATAATAATTAAATAATCCATATTGAATAAAGGAAGAATAGTTTCATGGTTTGCACATCTTTTCCTTGGCACAAGGCGCAAAGTTTGAAAATTATCTTTGTGATTTGGTTCAAAATCAGTGTTAAGAAGATTTCTTATCTCTCAAAAAGAAAAAAAGAAACAAAGTAAAAAAGGCACAATCTACCAGTTAAACCTCTGTTTCCCACTGAGACACAGTTTTGTCCTGATTGGTGCTGTAGAGTTTGCTCCACCATATTGTGCTGATGCAGGGGGTTACCATATACTTAGTGGGAACACTATGTACTGTAGCTCAGTGAGTGTTTCTCTGGTTCCTAAATCTCATCTATCCAACTGGCTTAAACTTTACTAACACGAGCATTCTCTCTGAGAAATAAGAAAACAGGTTTTAGTAACAGAGATTTTTCCACTCTCACCACATACTTCTCCAGCAGAACCGTGATCATAAAATTTAGTCAATGGGGACCTAATTTCTGTTTTTGGTGTCTAAACTGTCTCTAGCTGCAGCCATGTAACTCAACCAGGTGTGAATATGAGGCAGGTTCTCCCTGAAAGTGACAGTTTCTAGGGAACTGAAATGGTTGGTTTGTTTTTGTGATCACTGTGTTGGCTCTTCTTAATTATTTCTAAGAACATTGCATACTTTTTTTTTTTTTTTTTTTGTAGAACTATTTACCATGTTGTCATCTTTGGTCTGTGATATTGTGATAGATTTCTTTATTCTTCAACTAATATTTATTGAAGAAATAGTTATGTGCAATGGCTATTATAAAGTTAATGTTTTATTACAAACTAGTTCAATTATAAAAAGAACCTTTTTTTGTTTAATTACATTTTATACTTTATTTGGATGACATTAATGGAGTGTTTACATTAGGAAGCTCCTGGAGGGTGCCTACAAATCATGTTTGTGGATAGCTTGTCCTTCACAAACAACCTGGGTGTTAGTTTGCCACGACACAAAGACTGTGGGGAATTATTTGCTGATCTGTAGAAACATAATAATGATTGCATTATTATGCTCTCAACAATATAAGCTTGAATTCTAGATTTTCTATTTTTATGTTTTTGAGTGGGTGCAAGCATCAATGTATATTACTGCAGCTAAGTGTTAGTCTTCAGTCTCCTGTTTAAAAGCTCTTATTTATGGATGGTTCCAACAATCTTGATTTGGGGGATGAGCAGCATTTGTTTGCTTCTCCAGCTCCTCTCCACCCCTCTGCAAGATATAGTGATATTAATGTTTTCTGTTAGGTAAAGACAAGTAGGAAATTGCACTTAAAGTGTGCAAATTATATCCACCATAACATGAAAAACATAATGCAGTCTTGAAGAGCTATAAAGGACTCTTTCTTCAAAGAATATCTGATTAAAGTATCAAAGAGTACCTGTAATAACCAAATTACAAAATGTGTCTAATAGGTAACCTAACAGTGAGAATGGCAAATGGTCAACAGTCCTTAGCATGGGGTTTAGGTTAAAAAAACAACCCCAAAACTCTTAAAACTCTGTCTTAAAATACTTAAGCCAAATCTTCTGGAGTGCTGAGCATCCTGACAGGTGTAGTTTGTAGAATTCAGCTGAGTCTTGTAGCTGTTCAGACTCCTGACTTTCATCAATTTACAGAGTAATATTATCCTTATTAAAAAAAAAAATTAAACCATTATATCCCATTATATTATCCTACAGAGGCACTCTCTCTGGCATAATCATGGCTTGAAAAAGAAGGGTGTAAGTCCTTGGTTTGTGAGCTGCCTCTGCTGCTTTTGTAAGTAATAAATATTCTCAAAGCTAGTCTCATTCCTATTAACTAGCACAGGTGGCTGAACAGATGAAAAATAGGCTGAAGGTAATATTCTAGCTTAATTTTTGAAGCTACTGCTAGCTGGGTTTCCATTCACCTCTTAGAGACAAGTAATTTCTGCAATGAATGAACACACATATAACACTGTAAGTGTTATACAACCATATTGTTATACTTCCAAAAAAGGTACCACAGTACTGATGAGTGATAGCAACAATTCCTCTGGTATTTCTGCATCATGTGTCTGTGTCTGTGACATCACACCACCTAGTACCTGCACTAATGTCTGCAGCATGGGTGAGCAGAGAAATGTTTGGGAGGCTCCTGCTCCTTACCTTAAACCTCCACCTCTGTCTCCTAACACACTGGAGGCAGGGAAGAGTTACTGCATAGTTGTTGTTTTCTTTTTTTTTTTCCCTCCATCACCATGGAAACTCGTGAAGCTACTATTACAATTTCTTCTCTATCCTGACTGATGGGACAACACAGAAAGGTCCCATGCAAACCTCTAAGTTAGAGTGTGTTGGTGGGTTCTGGTGAGCATGTTGATCTCCACCTCCTGGCACTTGGAACTCTGATCCTGGTTCAGGATTCTATTGCTAGACCAAGCAGCTGTATTGGCCTGCTTAGCATTAAAGCTGACATTTTCATTCAGAGGAAACACATAAGGAAGGTTGTTCTTCTGAGAATAATTCAAGGGAGGCTTCTGCAGCTGATTTGTATTCAAATGCTGGCAGGTAGAAGCTATGGAAAAAACCATGAAGGTTTTCACATATTTAATTTCTCCAGAAGGTGTGACTATAAAGCAATCATGCTACAGAATATTGAAACAGTGTTGACATTGAAATAGCACTGCAGTATTTGCCCTCTATCCTAATTGTTCACAGATCTGTCCAGTAGCCAAGCCTCTATGCGTCACTTTGCCTTGTTGCCAATTCACGTGCACCGAAATTTTACTATAGAAATTAGTGAAGGGTCTAATTTTGTTTTATTCTTAGTCTCAGAACTTAAATATGAACTTGAATTAATAATTCAAAGAAATAAAACATGAATGCCCAAGGTGTTCAGCGTTCATTCACCCCAACTGAACTTACCTATTCTAACACTGCACTGAACTCATGTGAGAGAAAAAGCAGTGAAAATGGGGCCCTCAAAGTGCCTGATTCTTTATTAGTTTATATGCACCTGTTAAACTCAGTACTTTTGCCCTTTAAGCTCTCCTTAATAGTTATATTGTTTCTGCTAAGACACTGTGAAACACGTAAATCAAACACAAAAATTTTTTGCCCTCAGCAAATCTGGTTCTAACAGGTTTTCTTAGGTTTGCAATAATGTATACCAAACTGATCCAAAAAATGTTGGGAAAATCAGGCCTGTTTTGTCTCTCATATTACCAAAGTTTGTCATATTGACTGACTTTGCTGAAAGGGTCTTGAACTGTCAAGATATGGAATTTAGACTTAAAATCAGATCTCTAAGTTTTATAAGAATTCAAAATCTTTAGGTTTTATCAGAGAGTTTGCTCATGTATTCATATGACTATCTGATAGAATCGCAGGACTGTAGGAAAATTCAGGTATGGAGGGACCTCAGAAGGTCTCTAGTCTTACTTCCTGCTTAAAGCAGAGCCAGGTATGGATCTAAACAGGTTGCTCAGGGCATTATGCAGTGTGGTCTCGAAAACCTCTAAGAACAGAGACTGTGTAGCTTCTCTGGGCAACCTGCTCCACTGCTGAACTGTCTTTACGGTGCAATTTTTTTTCCTCATAGCCATTCTGAACTTATGTTTTGATCTTCTGTTTGCTGTCCCCCATCCTCCCACAATGCACTGTTGTGAAGAGCCAGAACTTTATCCTCAATATCCTCCCCACAGGTACTGGGGAGCTGCTGCTTGGATCTCCAAAGCTGCCTCTTTCCCAGGCTGAACAAGTCCAACTCCCTTCAGTCTTTTCTCACAGGGCAAGTGCTTCAGCATGAACCATCTTGGTGGCCTCCACTGAACTTGCTCCAGTTTATCCCCACTTTCCTGTACCGGGCAGCCACAAACTGTTCTGTTCTGGATGAGATCTAATGAATGCTGTGTACAGGGGGGATGATACCTTCCCTACTGCTCTCTCTTAATCTAAAAATCTAGTCATGATAAACATAGAAGACAATTATGATAATCAGGGTTTTAAGTCCATTACAGGTGTGGTTTCATTCTTACAGCTGTCTCACACTGAGTTCTCCTGTGACATCTCTTCAGGTTTTTTTCCTCTGTTAAACTTAATTCCTGTCCCTATGTGCAGAAGTATAGCTACTGGCCATCCTCTCTCATCTTCTGTCTTGTTCCTTCCATTCTAACTTTCTTGACTGTTGCTGCCCCTTTATGTCCATTCTTTATGTTCTTCTCCATTGTCTTCATAAGTTCTCATTAAAATAATTCTGTAATACCCCATATTCATTCTTCAGTGTTTTGAAGCCTGTTTCATATTATATGGAAAATTCTAGGTTGTTGAGGAATGCTTTTGGAATGTTGCTTTCACAAGCTTATTAACAATGCTATTAATAACAGTTTATTCCCAAATTCATGAATTGCCGTGCGACACTTAGAATTGACACATCTCCATCAGCTTTCCTCTTATTCAGTAAACCTCTTTCTTAAATGATCAGTGCTAAGCAAACTTCTCTGGTACACTTGAAATTTCACCACAATGCATTTCACTCCATTTACTGGCCCTGTGTAGTGCTGTTTGCACAGTATGTGATTGGTTCTAGATCATCTAATTGCTTATCTGACATCTCTTATAGCACTCTTTCTATTTCAGCATAGAGGGATGTTAAGCAACAGGAAGACCATCTTTGCTCTTACTCTAACCTCCAGTGTGAACCAGCTACCAATTTCACTTGGGAAGGTTTCATATATGCATTTTGAACATATTATTTTGCTACTTTCCATAATGCTTTTCTAAATGTTAAATTGAATGCCTTCAGAAAGACAGTGAAAAGAACAAACACCACTGCCTGAATTCCCATTTTTGTCCTTGGTCAGCTTAGGGTGAGTACATCCAAACAGTACCTTCTCTGAAACTATACTTTTCCTCTACAACTGTCATTATAATCATCTGAATCTGTTAAAGGTCTCTTTCTTTTTTTTTGGTGGATGTGGGTTTTTTTTTGTTTGCTTTGTTTTGTTTTGTTTTGTTTTGTTTTTCAGAAAGTGACAATGAGATTTGTATCTGTCATTGCCTGAATTAGGTAGGTGGCCTTACACATTGACAGAGCTGCTGTGTTTTGCCAGTCACTGAGTATCACCTCTGTTCAAAAGCTTAAAGAATTGTACTTTCAATGCTTTGCTCACACTTGTCCTTCTAGCTATTTACAGCTCAGCAGTTATGCTGTCTGCACCATAAGCTCTCCTCTTCTGATCTACATCAATGTTCCTTCTGCCTCCTTTTTCTGCTGGCAGAGTAGTGCTCACATGAGCAGTAGTGCTCCCTTCTGCCTTGAAAGCTGCCTTGTCCTTCCAGGATGTCTGGACTGTTTGGATCTGCACAGTCAGCTGGGATTAGCACTTTGTCAAAATGTTCCTTCCATCCTGCTGGCTTTTCTTTGGCATTTGTTGTCACTTTACAGTTAGCCTTTTTTTACTGAATGTACCCTTGAGTTGACTGTGTTTCCAAATAACTTGATCTTATGCATATTACTTTCATAGTTTTTTTCTTTCCATATTTTTAATTGAGCCTGTTATTTTCCCAAAACATTCTGCCTGTTTTTAAAAATTATTTATTTAGTGGGTTATTTTAACCTATTTTTCCCCAGTAAAATGCTTCTTTCATTATTTGACCTGTTTGTGTCTTCTAAGAACTATGTCCAACTCAACTGTGTTCCTTCCTCAAATATTTCTCCTTATTTCTAGAGAGATTTCTGTGAAGGGATTGGTTTGGGGAATCCTACAAGGCATCATCTTGCTTGCCCCTCTCACTGCCTGGAACTGTTGTGACAATTCTTGTACTACTTGTCAGAATCAATTTAACCTCTTCTTAGATTTGTTTTTTTGTTGGCATTTAATACAAAGTTAATATTTTTACATAAATAGCACATAATTTTTGCTGTATTAAGCAATTCTATAGATACTGCAATGTTATGATTAACATTTGTGCTTTGGTTGTATTGTCTGGTGAGTTTTGCATAATATCCAGTAACTTCAACATAGTCCCTTAACTTTTCCAGTTATTATTTCCATGACCACCTGTAATGCCACATGTAAGGTTCATGCTTTCCTCAATTTTCACACTCAAGCAGCCAGGCAATCAGACAATTTCCAGATTTAGAGGCAATCCTGAATCTCAAGGCACCTTGATGATGATTTCAACATCTAATAGAGTGATCTGATTGAAATTCTAATGAGTAATGTTTTGTGGGGGAGGGAAAGACACTAGAGAGAGCTAAAATGGATGCAGCTTGAAAACATAATATTTCTGAGTGTAGCGGTCCTTTAGAAAACAAGAAATGATGTGGTATGAGGCAGGATGAGAAGTTATTTTTGTGAAAAAATGCACAGGTTATATTCATAATAGCAGGAAAAGGAATAAAAAACTACCCCCTAAATGTGGTCTTCTGTTGCTTCTGCTAGAGAAAGTTGAGAGGGACATGTTTAACATGCTTCAAGTGGAATATTTTACAGCAAGAGGAGAATGCTGTTGCTGACAGAGCCAGAGCCTTAGGGGCAGGCTGCATGCAATGAGACAGGAGCCCATTCCAGCAAATGGAACAACAGGGAACCGAAACAGAATTTGCCTGCTTTCATCAGGTTTGGACATTTGAAATCACAGCCTTATTCATTATCAAGCCATTCTTTATATCCACAAGAGAGATGCTGTGAGCAGAGATGCCTCTTAGAAATATCCCCCTCACTTTAGTTGTCTTCACTTCTCGCCAGTCGTCACTGTCTCCCTGTCCTGTTTCATAAAGGATCTCTTGCAGTTCTCTGACATCTCACTCTCTTTACAGCTTAACTGTAATCTATAAAAAGACAAATTTGTTCTAAGGGGAAGGAAATGTTGAAAGCCAGCTCTGTCTGTAATGTTTCCTTTTTTTTATCCCTTAAAATGGATAAATGACCTTAGTGTTTACCTTCTGTTTACAGAGTATCTCTTCCCTATGTGCTATTGCTTCTACCTGCCTAAGACAGTGTTTGAAGTCCAGTCATTATCTACTTGATAATGTTATTGAATATATTTGGTCACAACAGCCCCAGGCTATGCTAC
The DNA here is from genome assembly GCF_000691845.1 of Merops nubicus. NCBI lineage: Eukaryota > Metazoa > Chordata > Aves > Coraciiformes > Meropidae > Merops > Merops nubicus. Next base: position 64,716 of record NW_008586025.1, on the reverse strand, counting down.
AGGCTTGGGGAAGAGTGACTGGAAAGTGCCTGGTGGAAAAGGACCTGGGGGTGCTGGTGGACAACTGACTGAACATGAGCCAGCAGTGTGCCAAGTGTGCCAAGAAGGCAAATAACAACCATGGCTTATAGCATAAATAGTGTATCCATCAGGACTGGGGAAGTGATTGTCCCACTGTACTTGGCACTGGTGAGGCCGCACCTTGAATACTGTGTTCACTTTTGGGCCCCTACAAAAAGGACACTGAGGTGCTGGCTTGTGTCCAGAGAAGGGCAATAAAGCTGGTGAAGGGCCTAGAGCACGAGTCTTACAATGAGCACCCTAGGGAACTGGGGTTGTTCAGTCTGGAGGAAAGAGGGCTGTGGGAGACCTTATTGCTCTCTACAACTACCTGAAAGGGGGTTGTAGAGAGGTGGGTGTGCTAGGGGAGATTTAGGTTGGATATTAGAAAGAATTTCTTCACAGATAAGTATTACAAGATGCTGGAACAGGCTGCCTCTGGAAGTGGTGCAGTCACCATCCCTGGCTGTATCTAAAAGATGTGTAGATGGTAGTGCTTAGGGACATGGTTTAGTAGTGACCTGGCAGTGCTGGGTTAACAGTTGGACTGGATGATCTTCAAGGTCTCTTCCAACCAAATGAGTCCATGATACTCAATTAAATACCAATAGACAGACAGATTTACACTAGATTTAGTATTTTCATATCATCTGCTTCAAGAAAGCTCTGCTTATTTTTTATTTATTGCTATTTTAGAGTACTGTATTGGTGGTGATATAACATTCTCAGAGTCATTCTTACCTGCCTGTGTTTACCCTTTTGGAACTATATTCCCCTCCCTTCCTCCCTCCCTCTCTCCCTCCTTTCTTCTCTTCCTCCCTCCCCTCCTTCCTGTCTTCCATATTTTCCTCTAAATTCTAATTTTTACCTATAATTCTTTAAGTAGTTATTTGTATGTGAAGTAATGTTTTTGTAAGGAATGGACACATATAGCTCCTGAGGGCAATGATATTTCCATGTAGTAGGTTTATGCAAGGCCTTAACTTGCAGCTAAAATTATATAATATTGTAAATATTCTGCTTTGAAATACTGATTTTAACTTGGATCCTTCTTGTAAACAAACATCTGCTTCAAGTAATAAATCATCAGAGCTGAATACACCATCAGCATTTATCTCTAAGATCTAGCCTGAGACAGTTAAGGTCTCTGGGGGATTGGAGAAAGGCAGATATAGTAGTATCTGTCTGTAGAGAAGGAGAATTCAGAGAATTATAGAGCAGGCAGCCTAAATTCAATACTAGAAAGTTATTGGAACAATTTATTAAGCAATCAATTTGAAAGTATCTGGAGAATAATAAGGTGATAAGAGACAGCTAATATGGATTTGCTAAGCGCAAGTAACGACAAACCGGCCTAATTTCCTTCTTTGACAGGATAACTGGTTTGGAGGACAAAAGGAGACACAGAAGATGTGACAGTTCTTGACTTGAGTAAGGCTTTTGATGATATCCCCTGTGACACTCTCCATGAAATGTGATGAAATTACAGTAATGTTGATGCACAAGTGATTGAAAAACTGTAATGGGATAGTAGTTATCAATTTCTGCCTGTCAGACTATAAAGGTTTATCACATGCAATACAACAAAATCCTAATCGGAGTTTGGTGTGAGTCAATATTTTGACTAATATTTTGGGGTGCTCGAATAAAGATAAACCATTTGTTTTCAGCATCCTGAAGGGCCTTACAAACACATTCACAGGAATGATCAGAAGTTAGCTGTGCTGAGTAGTATGAATGATGCCACCCCCTACTCCAACTTTCCCCCACATCCTCTGCTACTTAGCACTTGTGAGGGCAATGGATATTGAAAATTAAATTTTTCATCTAGTGATATTTTTCAGCTTTCATACTCTTTCTCAAGAAATAGGCTTCACTAGTTCTGTATTTTTGAGCCCATTCAGGCCTCTACTTAGAGGCAAACCTGGAACAAGATCTTTCCCCCATTCTCCATGACTTTGTTTTAGCTTTGGATTTATTTGAGAGGTGAATTGTAATCAGCAGGGTGATATCCAGCTGCAAGATAGAGCGAGAAAGTAGAAATTAAATTAAATGAATGAATGGAGAAGGTCCTGCTACATATCAGTGCTGATTCTATATGTTATGATGGATCAGAAAATGAAAACCAGTCGATGAACATGGTAGGTACTTTTCCAAATAGAAGGCAGATCGTATTCCAAAGTATTAATAGAAGTATCAAATGCAGGGAGATAGTTATTCTGTTTTAGCAGTGAAATAACACTTCCATGCTGGATAAGTAATTTCTGATACAGAGTATTCAATCCATAAAATAGAAAGCCTTTATGAATTGTCAGAAATAAATCATTATTGCTAGTGTTTCGTATACATTGACAGGAAGTCGTGTTGTAGTCTCAGCTAAAGTTCAGTGCCAGTTTGTGCACCGTATTTTGAGAAAGGCGTATGCCTGGAAGGTTTTATGCATCTGGAAAAAGTTGAGAGAGCAGCTAAATTTAAAAAATTACTATGAAGGAAAGATGGAAAACGTTGGATTTGATTAGTCTCTTACGAAAGACTTCATGGAGAAGATAGATGGGATCACGTGCAAAACATTTCTTATAAAAGACAGTATCTATTGGTCTCTACATCTGTTGAAAAGAGGAACAAGAAGTAATTTGGTTTAATTTACGGTATAGAGAATTTATATTAGCAACTTCTCTCAAAAGAAAATTCTTAATCTTTTAAAAAACATGCACAGGAAATTTGGGAAATCCACAAAACTACGTATGCACAGTAGGAACCTGCGTCAGCCAGAATGATCAGGACAGACTCCTGCGACTTTCTCTCCAGTGAGTGAATAAAAAGTATTGTTTGAGTGACAGCCTGCCAAGTCAGTCTTTACCAAACACCAGCTAGAACTAGTAACTCTAAGTGAGGAATGCTCAGATCTGCTAGATGAGGGAGATTGAAATGAAAGAATTTGCGTATTTCTTTCCTGTTGTCTCTGCTCTCACTGAGTAGGAGGTTTTATCTGGTCCTGTTCTCAGGCTAGTAACTTTCAGTAGATACTTGCTTTGCAAGATGTTCTGTGTAGTCTCTTCTAGCTCTACTGGGAAGTGTCCTATTTGCTTTTTGTTCTAAGGCCTGGCTGCAGGCTTTTTACCCAGCTTTTGTGTAGTCCCATGTGCTGAGCTTATGTTGCTGTCTCCCTAATAGCTATTCCTTTCAGTCTCCATGTGCTCCATGCTGCATACCAGACAGTCCTATCTGATCATATCCAGTTTTTCTAGGGAAAACTATCCCCTACAGAGACTTTCAACTGATCTAGAACACTGCAATACCTTTTTAACTTAGTATAATACAAAGTGAACTGTGAAGAAAGAAATCAAGTTGCCACCAGATGATCACAGCCGAATAGACAAGTAGCTGTCAAGAAGGCTTTAGATATAGTTGATCCTGCTAGAAATTAGGCTGTGAGTTCAATAGTGTCCTCCAGAGCTCTGTTAGACTAGATACAGGGAATAAATTTTTGATAATGATGGTGGTGAAACACTGGAATAGGTTGCCCAGAGAGTGGTAGAAGCCCCATCACTGGAAACATTCAATGTTAGAAGCTCTGAGGAACTTGATCTGGTTAAAGATGTCCCTACTTACTGCAGGGGAATTAGACTAGATGATCCTTAAAGGTGTCTTCAAACCCAAGGCATTCTATGAGTGTATGATTCCATGATTCTGAGTGGTCTTGGCTACAAGAGTTTATTAAGCTGCAGCTCTACATCTGAAAGCAGAGAAGGCTTCTGTGCAGCTGTGATTCTCTTTTTGGGCCAATGGGCATGCTGCCACATTACTGAAACTGTTAGACTGCAAAGTGGACTCCCCTTAATGTTCAGGGCAGTACATATTGATCTGATGTGATTGTTTGGGTGGTATCTGTAATGTCACACAGCATTCTGCTGTGTGATCTCAGCTTGCAATTTCTATGTCAGTTTTGAATACAGGCTCTGAGATTCTTGTTTGCTCTTAATTGGTATCAACAAGTACTTTTAACAAATATGCAAGCTATTAATTTTTCTGATGAATTTTCTCTCATCTCCCCATTAGAAAAAGAAAATAAATTAATCAGTCTTTTGGTGATCTGTGGATTGCTGGTGAAGCCCTCCTGGCTTCCAAGAATATTTTGGGTAGGCTGGTAATGGTCTTGACAACATTTGAAAAATGAAGCATCTTATGAAAGGTGGTTAACTTGGTGATACCATTTAGTGTGTATCCTGGATGAAAACAGTTCTATGAGTTCAGCTGGTTTGACCAATACTGCTGAACACAATTTAATGTTATTACCCTTGTTTACACTGGGTCTCCTGCTACTTGAATGAAGAAGGCAAAATTAAACCAGTGTAATTTCCTAAAACAGACAAGGTATTTATACCTCTGCTTTTATCCTGCCTTTTAATGGACATGTTAGATAAATCTGTGTTGAGCTATTAATGCAATAAGAGAGGAAAAGAGAGAGAAAGTTTGTAAGCACTTTGTGAGCATTACATGAGTGTGACTTTTAAAGAGCCAAATTAGTTTAAAGGCTTATATGTGCACACTACCAAGTGTTAGCTTCTGTGTGGCAACTCTTCATGTGCATATGCTCAGCCTTCACCTAATGGGAGGCAACCCAAGCCAAGGTAGCTTGCTTTAGTTTTTAACATTTGTTATGTGCAGTGGAACAGTTGCCAGACTACTCAACATGCAATTGCTTGCATAGGAAGTTGTGCAGGAAATTCACACGGATCTGATGTGTAAGGGTAGCAGTTTGACATCATGATCCCAAATAATATGGAAGCAAAGCAAATGAACAGCAATGATCTTGGAAAACCTCAGCAAAACTATCCTTAGGAATACAGAGCTTTAAAAAATAAGTAATGTCCTTCCTGACATCCCTTCTTAAAGGAACCTTTTTTTCAGAAAGATTACCTAAAGTCAACTTCTCCCTGCTCCCTCTCATTTTGTCAGTGGAAAGACCACTTATTTGCACTGTTCCTTGTGCTTAGTAAGTCTTGTAGTAGAAGTAATAGTGTATGAATATAAAAAACTACATATGTTGTGATGTTATCTGTGTAAAGGGAAACCTAAGTTCACTTGCCCTTGAGCCACTAAGTCCAGGCTACTGCCACCTGTTGAACACATTTTATTTCTTCTCTATTTACTTATCTGTTTTCAGTTGTCTTTGTTCACTGGATGATTGCTAAAACAAAAAATATCCACTTCATGGTCTTTCCTTTGTATCTGAAGTACGCATTACTCACTTTTGAAACCAGGAAGTAAAAATATAGTAGAAATGCTTATTCTTCAAATGTCAACCCAAAACTAATCTCCAAAATGGGTTGGTTAATATCCTGTTGTGATCTGAAGAGAACTCATGACCTCAAAGTCTGAGGGAACAATGATTGGAACAACAGTGTGCAACAAGCATCCTTCTGATCAGCCTAATTCTTTCTTTAGAGGTCTCTCTAAAGATCTCTCAGTTGGTTTGTTTCTTTTTTGTACAAAAGTATGAGCTCATTGTTAAACATGATCTGTTAAAATTATATCTAAATATTCAGCTTTGTGTTTATTAAATATTTATGATGTTCAGCAATTTTGAATAAACTTCGATGAACTCTTTTTCAACTGGACAAGTGTTTTTAAAGAAAAATCTCTTAAATGATTTCCTATACCTGTTGAATCCCTTTCATAATTGAAAAATTGATTAAAAAATTTTGAATTGTTTGTAAGTGAAATTCTCACTTTGCATTTGTGTTGAGCAGTTACATTTTCTACCCGATTGAAGGAAATTGGGTTGAAATTGGTGTATGTGTGCTCTGTTTTACAGATAGGCACACAGTGGGAAGAATGCTGCCTGAAATGTTTTTGTGTTAATACAGTTATTCATCAAAAGCATACAGTATTAGAATACTACCATTATTTTGTGGAACAGCAATATTTGTAAGTAGTATCTACTGTAAGAGATTTGCATGAACTCTATGACTTTCTTTTTCCTCTCTTCAGCAACCTGATTACAAATATGAAAGACTTTGAATTCTCCTGTAAACCCTTTTATTAATGGAACACCTTTTATTAATGGAACAAGAAAAGACATCTGAGGTTCCATGACCTGCACTGTCTCTGCACCCTGATGACACCCGTAAGTATTGTCTCCTGCTATCAGTAAGTATTGTGTCAGAGTATAAACAACTAGTGGGAGACACTGTCTTTGTCCTAAGTGCAAAACCTTCCTGAACTGTGTAAATGAATGAATTCTAGAAATAGTTAATCCCATGTACACTGCTGTTTGGCAAATGTCCTGAGAGACAGAGTAGGTACACTTCATCTGAAGAAAATGAGTCGTAAACACAGAGATAAGTTGAAACAACTTCATTGAGAATAAAAGTTGATGCAGGCTGTAATAATGAGAGGGCAAAAAGGCACAGCACTTTGCCAAAGAAGTGTGTAGGTACAGGGTATTACAGAGCATGGTAATGACTTGATCAAGATCAACAGCTGGCCAGTGTAATGCAGAAATTATTTGAACCATGAATAAAAGTCTGAGGAAATGACAGATAACTAACAATATCCATAATTTAAAAATATAAGTAAAATAAAATTAGAAAGAGAATAGCTGTTCAATTTGTCCACCTCCAAAATCGGTCAAATGTATTGAGAGCAGTAAATGAAAAGGTCACTTCACTGTGTATGGTAGCATATATGAGAGCCTTTGGGATCTTATGATTTCTACTGATACCAAAGCCAGCAGCTGCAGGACCTGCACATGTTGTTTTTCCCTGTGACCTCATCATGAGTGTGCTGAGCTGGCAGGTACTGGGATTTGTTTTTCAGATCAGAAAAAAACATGTCTTATGCAGCTCTGTGCACAAGTGTGAGTCAATCACATCCAGTCCAGTCCTACCCTCTCTTCTCCTCTTCTCTATAGGCTTTGAGGGATGGTCACAGTAGAGGTAAAAAGAACTGGCTACCCTGCTGCTCCATGTCAAAACTGTATTTAGACAGGAAAATGGAAGCCTGATGGTAAGCTTGATCAGATGAACATCTGTAAATGTCACAAGTGAAACAACTACTGAATAGTGTCATAGGTTGTTACCACAGATGATAACTAAGGGAATTATCCTGCCATGATCTTTTGGAGTGTTTCTGTAGTGATGGCAGGAACTAACAGTGTCAAGGAGCACTTTTGACCTGTTTCAGGCAGGAGACAAGTTTAGATTAAAGTGACACCATTTGACCTTATACTTATTCCTCTACTTTGAAAGCTTCTAGTTTTAAGGAACTAATTTTCAAGATCCCTAACTTGTAGTGCACATTTGCTCATCTGTGTATTTGCCTGTTTTTCTTAACATTTAAGTTGGGAGACACATTTTTGCTGAAAAGATGTTTTTTACAGACATTTTCCAAAGTTACCCCTTCTCTGTTAACAGCACTTTAGGGATCTGCAGTGGTGGTGGCAGTTTCAGTAAACCTGCTATGACAGTCTTTTTCTGGAGCATGAACTTTTGTACAACAATGTTTTTGCTTTGAGCCTAAGTCAGGATAGACATACACAGTGGAGACCTCTGCAGTCCTATCAACTCATTCTGTGTCATGTTGCATGACATAGAATGTGTTAAATGGAATGTATTACATAGAGTGACAAATATTATATCTGCTTCTTTGGATACAAAATTCAGCAAATCTGGTTTCATACTAGATGTAGAGTGCTGAGTTGCAGGTGCTGTGTGAAAGACTCAGCAACTGTGGTGGTTCCTTAAGACAGAGAGAATAAATAAATAGACCAAAAAGCCTACAAGTCAAACCTCTGCCACTGAAAGTCTGCAGATTAGACAATTTCTACTGTTTTAAGAACATCTAAATAATGAATCACATCCTCTCACCCTTCACCTTCTCAGAAATCTTTAAAATTCTTTCTGTATGAGTTTATACTGTACATAAAATAGACCCTTTCAAGTCACCATTTCCTTTATAGTGCACAAGCTCTATAGTGACAGCTCAGTGATGATTGTGCACCCCCAGTTGTGTCCTTGACAAGTTAACATGTTGGAGGTTTGGATGTCTAATAGCTTTATAATCATCCTTGCTACTGAAATTAATAGCTTATAGGAGAAAGTCCTGTTTTTACATGACCTTGGTTATTACACACTATGATAAAACAAGTTTTATGTAGAAAATTGTAACTGTGAACAAATTATGAGCTTGTGTTCAGTCTCTGCTCAGAGAAGTTTAATAGTGATTAAAAATTTCCCCTGATTTTGCAGAAAATGATATTGATTGCCTAGAATAGAAAGGTATGTACTTTATCATTGCAGCTGCAGTGTGCTTTCAAAGAGGGATCATGCAAGTTCTCCTCGATGGTTGTTGTGCCAATGTGTGGTGTTAACTGTCTGATAGAGACGGTGTGTTTCTTCATTGCTTTATACTATAAGAAATCCTTTCTTTAGAGTATTTTCAAGTCAAGATTCAACAAATGAAGTGATAAACTATTTTGGGCACATTGGTATTTTAACTGCTTATCTGAAGATAATTTAAAGGGCTTCAGTACTGAGATATTCAGAGTTCTGTCTAAAAACAAGTGATTAGAGAACACTCAGATTGGTTACCATTCATCCATAATATGAGTACTTACAGGCCATTTTGAAGGTATGAGCTGTATACTAGAGCACTTAGAAATGCAATGCATTTTGTAGCTATTCCTTGAACCTTGTCTGTTAACCATTTGTCTTTATCGACCTGTTCAATGTTATGCATCCCTCACTACGTATTTATCAGCTTTCTGGCTAATTTAATGTTTTATGCCTGTGGGTAAATTCATGATTCTTTGCAAGTTTTTTGCTATATAAGTGTGTTGTGATTTAACCCCAGCTAGCAACCGAGCACCATACAACTGTTTGCTTACTCCTCCTGAGTCAAAAAAAGTAAAACTCGAGTTGAGATATGAACAGTTTAATAACTAAACTAAACATAATAAATATAACAGTAATGAGAAGGAACATAACAAAAAGTGAGAGAACCCCCCAGCCAACTCCCCTAATTTATATGCTGAACATGACATTTTGTGGTATGGAATATCCTCTTGGCTAATTCTAATCAACTGTCCTGGCCATGCTTCCTCCCAGCTTCTTGTGCACCTCCTTGCTAGCAGAGCACAGGAAACTGAAATGTCCATGGCTTGGGATAAACGTTACTTAGCAACAACTAAAACATCAGTGTTACCAACATTATTCTCACACTAAATCCAAAACACAGCACTGTACCAGCTACTAGGAAGAAAATTAACTCTGTCCCAGATGAAACTAGGACAAAGTTTATCTGAGATCAATGTTCTGAACATTATTGTAATCCTCCCACTCAAGACAAAATTATTTGCAGGAAGTCTTCCAAATATCAAGCTATAACTCACGTTAAGTTAGAAGTGGGGGAGGATGAGCGACAGAGAGGATTAGTTCCATACCAGACAGAAGCAGGAACAGGCTGAAAAACAAACAGAAATTATAGTAGGTAAAATCACAACACACTACACAAATAAATAAAACACCAGACATGTTCTGAATAAATACAGTAGGGAGTTTAGTTGAGCTCAGGGTTGACATATTTTTCCAATTACCTGCCAGTCTTTTTAGCAAGACACTTTTCTGACCTTTACCTTTTCATTTGATCATTTCTACCATATAGATTTCCAAAACCACAGCATCTTAAGTGGTGGTGTTGATTTCATATTGTTTACATTGTAGATATACTGAGAGTCAAAAACTATTTGGGAAAAAAAAAAAAGCCCAGCTTGGAAGTGTCCTGGGAAAGAGAGAAATGAGCTTAGGATTGGATTTTTAAAACTTTTCTTTTTTTTTTTTTTTTTTTTTTTATTGAGGCTTCTCCTATTTAATATCTTTATTTGGAGTACAAGTAGGGTCTCCACATGATGGATGTATCACATCTTAGTTAAATTTCCATATTTATCATGTTTAACTAGTTTATAAATGTCCATTTGGAGTGAGCTCTCAGTAGTATCTCAGGTATTTTTGTTCATTTAAATACACTGGCTTACCTAGGAGATTCTTTCTATTCCCAGGGGACTTCTCTAATGTGCCCCTGTCTGCATCATTTGTCCTTGTATTGCTGCTGAGTCTAGCATGCAATGAATAATTCAACCCTCCTTCTCACCTTAGCTCTAAGAAAAAGATAAATTCATAATCTTTCTGAAAGTTGTAGTTTGAGTGCTGCTTCTCCTACCACTGTCACTTCTCAGGTTTTGAGCCTCTTTCTGATGCTCAGACCATGGTTGTCTACTGTCAACCCAAGGGTGTTTGCAAACTGCTCCCTCAGTTATACTCCTGCAGTGACCCTTAGTAGATGGAGTCTTAAGATGGTGTCTTAAAAAGTGGGGAATAAATGGTAGTAGCCCATTGGTGAGGTGAATGTGGTAGCAGTGATGGCAGCAGATAGCATTTAGCTCCTTGCCCTGAGAAGAGCAGTGCATAGTGGTTACCATCATGCACCATCCCACTAAGGCCAACATTTGCAATTATGTCTTTCAATTACTCTAAGAATAGGAAGAGCACAAGAATCCGATTTCTTGTAATTCTATCGCATTGGTGTGTACTGAACTTACACTAGTCTGCTGTAATCCTTTTTTTGTGACTTGCAGATGATACATAGATTACAAAACTGGTGCCTTTATATCCCTCATGTAATGACTGTTGGACAGCATCTTCTTCTTGGGGTTCTTTTTGCTGACGAGATGCTTCTGTCATTGAAACAATTTCAGGAACTTTATCTAGGGAATGAGGAGGCCTGCACATGACACAATCTTTGCTGGTTCTCTACAAGAAAGCCAATTTTGAGAGGTACTACCCCTGGTAAATAAATACTTCATAAATCACATGACTGGTGCTTAAAAATCAGGGCCGCTCTTTTTTTTCTTTTTTTTTTTTTTTCACCCATGTTGTGTTTTCTCACTATTAAAATGCAAGCATTTGTAACTTTGTGTGTATGTGTGTGAATACTCCCCCTCTCTCACAAGGAGCTGCTTTAAAGTGCAGGTTTCTACCATGTGAGTAAATGGCTATCTTCTGTGTAAGACTGCAAATTCCCCAGAAGACTAGCCGTTCAATTATTTAACCTTGATAATGAGATGTCCTGGTTTGGGGTAGAACAGAGCTGTTCTGTTCAATGATTTTTACTTTTTAGCTAAAGCTCTTCTAATTAACTGCTCTGTCTGAAGCTCACAACATATTTTCAACAAACTGCCTGCTTTTAGCAGTGATAAGACTTCATGTTTAAAGTTACTACCAGGGATTGGTGTGCAGACCAAGGCCACTGCTAAGCTTGGATCCCACACAGTGGTAGGCAGAGAGCACCCTGCACCTGCAGGGAGGAGCGGGCAGGGGAAGTTACCCTAAGATTCACCAGTGGGGTATTCCATCCCATAGCCATCATATACAGTAAAACCTAAAGGATCAGGAGGGGCAAGCCCTTCCATTGCCCCTTCCATCTTCCTTCCTTCTTCTTCCTTGCTTTGGTCCTGTGTTCCTGAACTGAGTTCCAGAATCCAGCTCCTGTACCCAGTCTTTCTGTGGCTGAGTCCACCCTGGGACCCTCTCCCCAGGGGCTGCTCCCCAGCTGGGGGTGACGGTGACGTGTTGCCATCGGGGGGAGTTGGGTTTGGTACTAACTGTGTGTATATTTGTACATATTCCATTTTGTCATCATTATTACTATTATTATTAGTGTTACTATTAAAGCTGTTTTCTTTTTAATCAATACATCTCTCTCCCTTATTCCATTTCTCCCTCCCTTTCAGGGTTGGGGAGAGGGGTGTTAACAGAGAGCATCTGTTACAGTTCTGTGGGCAGCCCTGACCCCAAACCATGGCACGAGAAAAGGCTGATATAGTTAAGGTTAATGAGCCAACTATTTGAGCACACCAGCACTTTATTCTAGTTAACAATGTACAATCGCTGAAGTCATCCCAGCCTTTACTTTTATTGCTGTTCTTATCAATAATCCATTATCAATAAGAGGCCTAATTGTTCAGGAATCAAAATATCACTCACCAGCTAAAACATCTAGGTTAAGAAACAGTTCAAACTACATGTCCTTTTGCATCCAATTACCTGGTGTCAGCTAATTTATTATGATCTCCTCAAGTAGATGGTTCCTCAAGCAGAGAAGAAACAAAGACACTACAATAGGAAGGCACTCTGCTTATCCATTAAACTGGTCATGGGAGCAGTTTTTCATCTCACATCTCTCTGGCTACTATTGGCATGTCACAGTTCTCTCCTCATTCTCCCTCTTTACTACTCCTACCTGTCTCTTATGTGTATGTGCAGATCGCTCCTACCTCTCTTGCCTAGGCAAGTGGTGTTACGTGCCATGGCTGCAGGGTGAGTGAGTGCTGACTGAACAGCTTGTGAGTGTGAAATGGTCAGACAGCTCTTATTTCTGAGCTATGGTGTGGGCCAAAGGAAAAAGGGAAAGGCAGGAACTCCTCGGTTCTTACATTCTCTTTTTCATTTGGATGGTTATATTCATGGGACTTTTAGGAACCTGATATGCTTTGAAATTCCTATTGCTTTGTCATGTTAACTTGGAATTGGCTGCATGTTTAGAAGTTACTGAACACAGAAACGGACAAAAAAATGTACCTATGAACATGTACATAATTTCACACATACTAGTTCATATACAAATATGATTGCATAAGCTTCAAACTAAAAGAAAAGCCATTGGTGAAATTTGTGGAGAGCAAACGTAACCTAGGAAGGTTATATTGTCACATAATGCAAATTATACATACTAAGTCTCAGAAGTGAAAAGCCAAGAAGTCTCTTTCCCTCTGCATGCTTCCAGCATCTCTGCATGAAGCACCCTTGTAAAGCCTGAAATGAGAGATGAGTAACACATAATAGGTAGAGATAATTGAGTAGAAAGTAGTGATGAGAATGCAAAGGAATTATCATGTGGATGCTGTCTAGATGCTGACTTTTATCACTGTCATACAAAACACTTCAGAAGAGGCAGGAAGAAGAAATATGATGGTGGAGCCTGCCCCAGTGTTGATGCATAAAGTGGATGTATCCTTGAATGGCCAGAAAATCCATTTTTCAGCAGAAGTGTTTCTCAGACATATTGTGAGCTGAAGAGTACTGGTGCGAAGGTAGATGACAATTTCGCAAACTCAAGTTTACTCTGATCTTACAAATTCATCAACAAAATATGAAGTACTGGAAACAATGAAGTCTGCAGAAGCTTGCTCAACAGCTAAGTGAAAAATAGAAATCAGTTTTAAAGTATTAAATTGTTAAATGTCAGTAGTTACATTAGTACTTTTTTTACAAGCTACCAATCTTTTAGTTTGTTCAGTAAAGGTTACTTCATTTTTGCTGTCCAAGATTTTTTAAAAAATGAATGTGACCTCATGCATATGGTCTGAACTTCTTCTAAATTGTGAAAGTATTAGTCTCAAATGATTCAAGTCACAAATATAAGAGCTAAAATAAAAGTTCCTCTTTATCCCAAGTTTGTTTACTTCACAGAAATGAAAATACCAGACTAGACAAATTCAATGGGACTTTTGTACAAATAGCTTTATTGATTGCCAAAAAGCAAATAAACTGGAGGGTAGAATTCCCTCCACCAAATGACAAATGCATTATAAATCTCAAAGACATTCTTCAGCTCGAAAGACTGCACTGTAACTCCTGGAAAATATCAGAGAACATTAACTGAAGTATTTGATCCAATAGCATGTTGCTTAACAACAAATAAATTCTGATCTGTAATATTTTTAAAGCAAATTTTAAAAGAATATTGTTTGCATTATTATTCCTTTCTTTTCATTCTTTTCCTGTGATTAGAATTATTATTGTTCCAGAAGCATTACTGCATTACTGTTTTTCAGTTGGGTTACTCCAGATTTCAGTCAATCATTATGTTGTTAATCTTTCCTCTACAAATTTTAAAGGGTTACAGTGTTATTACACTGTAAAATGTTATATTTTTAAAATATATTGGTAATAAAGATATTAGTCCATAAGCAATTGGCTTTTAATTTAAAAAATGTGGAGAAACAAAAGAATTTTTATTTTGTTTCATGGAATTTTTCTTAACAATATTTACTTCAGCTGCTTTTCAAGGACACCTTCTGTGTAATTTAGGTCTCTTTCAAACTGTAGCTCAGCTATACATTCATGTGAACAATTGTGATGACTGAGTTTCTGAATAGTTTGGACATTTTCAGGCTTTCTTGGTCTGTAATAACCTCCATCAAGGGGTGAACATAGTTAAAAAACAGACAGTAGAAAATAAATTGGGAAGGAGTTTAAAACCAAAAGAAAGTAGTCTAAAGGTAAATGCATGTCAAAATGCAGACAAAAATTTTATTGTGTTCAAAAAGCTTCAGCTTACAGCCACAGATTTGTTAACCCAATCATTGAACTGCCTACTGACAATGGGTATTTTACTCTCTCTCTCCACTGGAACCACTTGCAGTCTTCTGATAAACTGTTCTAACATGCAATATTATGCAGAGTTTCTTAAATATGGTATTGAGTAGCCACTTCAAAAATAGAGGCAAGACACCTAAAGGATCTCCCAATAATGATTTTTTCCTTGCTGTGGTTACTGTTTAAATGCTTTTCACAGAGGAGATTAGGCCAACCAGTCATGCTTTTTCTTGCCTCTAATGTTCCTTGGGAAGTGTACACATGAACATGAGAATGCCTTTACTGGCTTGTGCTTTTACTCCCTATGTCTCATCACATGAATCTCAGCTGCTTGTGGAACCATGCTTAAAATTAAACTTTTCTGCCCTTGGCTCAAATATTTATTTCTACAGACAGTAGAACTAGTTCACAAGTTCTAGTCTGATCCATTTTTTACAAGAGTTTAAAGTACAGGTTTTTGATTCAATACAGCGTACAAGAGCATCTTCAGGGAAGCAGTCTTTTCAAAGAAAGTCCTGATTTTGCAGCTAACAGATGAAGGACATGTATTGAAAGAATGATACGCTTGTTTATACACACCTTCAGTTTCTGTTGTAGTAAGCAAGAAAGGGTGCAGGGTTCCACTTGCATGCTTAGATCCCAAACACCACAATCTGCTTTACCTACAATTAGTAAGAATTTACTTATAAGCAGTTCAGGAATAATTAGGAAATGCAATTGAGTTTGGAGCTGGTGACTGACAAGGAAAATAGAAATATGCCCCAATTCCATATAACAAAATAGCCAGGCTTTGCATTCATGATAATTGCAGTTTATTCACTGAGTTGTCTTGTTGAATATGTCATGATTTTGGTGAGATACAACTCAGGAGGCAAGGTACTACTCAAGACAAATACACAGATTTAGAGTCATATTCTACACATCTACCCTAATTACTAGCTAGGTGTGTGTGTGTATTGCTTGATTATGAAAGCTACATGTCATAATCATTGATACACCTCTATGCTGCGAATAGTTATCTTCGAAGTATTTAACAGCTCTTTGTTATTTGCCAATTCTATTCAAAATTAGGTGTCTGAAAATCTCTAAAGACATTTTCCTCTTCTTTCAATAGTGTATTGTATTTATCCCATGAGTAGTAACTCACAAATCCAAGTTTAATTCTGCTTGTAAGGAGAGCTTTTCTCTAGGAAGTTGGAAACTGACCAGGCCAATTGTGTTAGAAAGGGCTTTGAATTAAATAAAAATCTGCTAGACTTTTAAATTTGAAAGCAGAATGCATTATCTCATATAGAATATATATTTCTGACACAAATCTAGCATTCTAAGGTCTTTAATGTATAAAGACAGCACTTTCCTATATTTTATTCCTGTGCTGTGTATCTAGTACTAGTAACACAAATTTTGCTCTACCTTTTTTTCACAGAAGCAACAAAAGAGTTAGAAAATCCTAAATGGACACTGTACCTACTAATCTGATGAAAAAGATGTTCACAAGGCAAACAAATCAGAGCTGAAAATAATATCGAAAATTAGTAGTCTCAACTGAAGATGTAAGTGAGGTCAGTTTCTTCTTCTGGAAAGTCCAAGTGAGGAAACATATCCTGTTCTTCTATGTGCTCTTGCTAATTTTATGTGAGAGATATCAGCTGGGAGAAAAAAGTCTCAAGTGCCAGGTGTTCAGTGGGATGGTCACAGCATGTCTGCCTGGATTTGCTGGGGAAACAAATTAATACTGATATTTCCTACGTAGTCTTCTTATGGACAATACTTGTTCCTAGAAGTTACACTTCTCTCATTCCTTAGTTTTAAAGACTCACCTTGATTCCCAGACCTAGTGCACTAGGAGAAGGAAGAACAGTTCTGCAATGGCCTTAACTCTTCTTTTTGAAGACTGGATGATGGATTGATCTCGGTGATTCTCAGATTGTTCTCACTTTCACCCTGTGCACAGCATCCTGAAAGGTTTGAGAAGTAAAAGCAAAGGACTTTGTTCTCTGGGTTTTGTTTTTTTTTTTTTTTTCCTAGTTCAAAGTAAAGGCTGTAATACCATATGAGCCATCCATAAATTCTCCTGCTGTCTAGGGCTTAGAGAGAGCAAATTGTCCTTATGCTTACTTAGGTGGATGGAATTGTCCTCTTGCCCTGCTAACAAGCAGATGGTGTTTTCTCATCCTACAAGGCTGACCGAAGCGTTACCACCCATGTGGAACATCAGTCACAATTTTGCAATTTTACTACTTTCATCAACAGTTTTTCTTCCTGGTTCCTGAAGACACTGCCAAATTGAAATATGAACCTGTTTAAAGTAATTTGCAGTATGAATCAATTTCTCTAAACAAGAAGTAGTCCTTGCTCTTTCAACCTAAGTTCATGCCATCTGAAATTCCTGTCACATGACACAGTGGAGTGTGATAGACAGACACAGTTATATGTGACTCCTGTGTGTAGAGATGATGTCTTTAAGGATCTCTGCCCAATATCTGATGAGTGTATGATTTCCTCCCTTTGAGAAATAGTGGCATTTTTATAAGGTGAACTAGTTATGAACTATTTCTTTATTGTCATTTTACGAAGAACTTTTGAGTTTGATTTAGGTTTCCAGTTTTCTGCAGAAGCACTGAAGAAGGTGAAAGTCACAGCAATTTCCTACCAGCAGCTTCCTTGTCATGGCACATACAGACAGGTTATAAGGTAGTGGGGTAGCGCTCTCTCTGCCTGTTAGTGGTTGCTGTGAGCACATCTGTGAAATAACCTTGTGTAGAACTATTCACGCAATTGTAAAACCTTTACAGGAGATATTATGGCCAAGAAAGTCCAGCACTATCTCCTCGAGAACTAGGTCATGGATTGGACTTGTCTGAAGAGGTATCTAGTGCTATCCTGAATGCCCAAGAAGATTAACACCAGTTTCTTGTAGACCCCATGTCACGTCTTCCAATCCCACGTCCATGTCTTGGATGCTCTATGGCTTCCTGCATCTAATCCTCTGTGCACACATTGCCTTGAGTATACAGTGGACATATGGAAAAACACTGGAGGAAGAAAGAGAAGCCCTTTAGCAGTACAACTGATATGCCTTGAGATAACCACAAGTATATGCTGTGAGCTGTGTTTCTTTTTCCCCTCTCTGTCAGACCACTATCCTTCTCGTTTCCAAAAATCCTGTCTTTTATGGCTTTGGTGCAAAGCTTTATGCAAGATGTGTTTGTGCCTTTATGGGTATTATTAAACTTGAGAACATCAGTATAGAAGAAAAATTGTTACCATAACAGAACTCACAGCTTCTCACCTTTTTTTTCTCATTCTTTCCTCACATATTTCATTCTTTGCACACTTTCTCCTGTGCCATTTTCACTTAAGTCTCTTTGTCTCAAGAAGGAAATGGCCAACTGTCACTTGATTCTTCCTTTTTTTTTTTTTTTCCAGCCTGGAACATCCTTTATATTTATCTGCATCCTATTAGTTATTTTTCCCTCCAAATTACTCTGTTAGGTTGGTTGTTTTTTTTCTGTTGTTGTTGTTGTGTCTGTTTTGTTTTTTTTTTTTTTTTTTTTTAATATGCTTTCTTATTCTTTCTTCCCCATTACAGCTATCCCTTTCATTTAATCTCTTTGTTTTAGCATATCACATCAACCAACCTTTATTTCTCTCTTTTTCAGCCTAGGTTTTTTCCTTAGCACATTGTCCTGTTTTTCCTGTTTCGCCTTTTCTCTGCCCTGAGCATTTTTACAGTGTCCTTTGTCTGCCTTTTTCTGTCACATTATCCTGCTTCTTCTCTCCATTTTCTCTAGAGTGTCATTTTGGTATAAAAGAAATTGTATTGCATGTTATTTATTCTCTACAATTTTGGGTGAATGGACCTGCCTGTATACAGAGACACATTTACACATAGTATCCTTCAATTACTTCCAAATTGTCACTATAATTTTGAAGGTACACTATATTTATTGTGGTTGAATTCTCCAGTGGTTAATGTACTATAAATCTTTCACTCTTATTTATTCATACTTTGTCACAGAGAGGCAGTATTTGAATTTTCTATTTCTCATGTGGATACTTTTAATGCCAGTGGGGCAGATGGCAGCTAGGTATGAGGATGTGCAGGTGTGTAAATTGGGGGCAACTGAGTTCTTAATCACTGAGTTCCCAGAGTGCCTAGGCAGGGGGAGTGTTTGGCTAGAACTGCTAGCAGCACTGATACATGGGAGGTGCATCTGGGGTCATCACTCTTCTCCATGAGCTAGCAAGCTGTAGCTGGCACAGAAAAAGTATATGCAATGCAGGCTCTTCTAATCCTAACTCTGCTTCTGTTGCCATTACTTCCACAGGGAAGATGAGAAGGGAGGAAGTCCCTGGTGTATGCCTCTGGAGTAGCATTTGTCAGGCATGATAGTGGCTCAGAAAGGCACAAAAATTGCATGTCTGGTGTAAAAAATAAAGTGTCATCTTGCTGTTTGGTAGAGTGGTTTTGAAATATAGAGGAAGCCACTCTTTCTGATGTTATGTAAGAAAAGTTAAATTTCATTGTATGCTTCATCGCTGAGGAAGATGTCTAAGGTGAAAGTGGTTGATGCAGAGCCACAGTTTCCTTGAAAATATGTAAAATAAAAGTATGTAGGAGTGAGGTGACAGAATGGGTATAGAGTTTGGAGCGTACACACAGGACCATAGCTTTAAGTTTTTGCTCTGCCTTGAAAAATTCATCGGAAAGAGACTTTAGGAGGCCATGTAATCAACTGTCTTACCCTGAATTAACCTGTTCCTTTTTCATCTCTTGTCATCTAAGGTCAGCTCAACTTTTCATAAGACCACAAAAAATGTGGATGCAACAGACTCAAGGTAATCTATGCCCGTGTTTCACTTCTGGCCAGAAAAAAAGGTTTTCCTAACGTGTCACCTTAATTATTGTTCCTTGTAGTCTAAAATATTTTATTCTCATGTCAGCCGTGAATGTGTAGTAGAGATTAATTTCATCTTTATTGCAGCAGTGTATTTAGGAAACTGGAGATTATTTTCAAAATACCACTTCTTTACGTTAAATAACCTCAGCTTTGTTTTTCCTTTTAACAGATTGTTCTTTATGGATCTGATCCTCTAAAGTTTTTCTAATTGTTTTGCATGTATGTTTCCTAAAACTAAACTCACTCTGTTGCTGAAGAGAGCAGGTACAATATAGTGAAGTCTTTCCTGTGCTGAATGGAGCGAGAGGGAAAAGCCACATCTTTCATCCTGATGTTTACCTTTTTCATGACAGTGTGATGTAGTTTTGCATTCAATATTTGATATACTGTAACTTCCAGATACTTTTCCAAAGAACCAGTAGGTTCTTCTGCAACCTGTGGTCAGCCATTCTTGATCCACATGCTAGATGATTGTTTGGGCTACTTATCTACTTTATCAAGATAATTTTGAATTGAACCATAGCCTCCAAAATACATGTAGTCCCACCAGCCTCCTGTTGGCAGCAGAGATTAAAAAACCCTAGTCTGTCTGTTTTTGGTCATGAATGTAATTGTTGAATAAGGCTGTATGCAGAACAGAGGTGTAAGGACCTCCCCTTCATGCCTCATTCTGACAGCAGAGCTATTCCAGTATGATTTCATCTTGCTTGTTTTCTTAGCTTGCTTAAAAAGTTTCATGTAAGAATTGTCATATACATGATAAACTACTTCTTTTGAATCTACAATGTTACGTTGATTTACATGAGTAATTCACATAATGCTAATTGCTCCCTTCTGTCCTTCACCTGCCATACAAACTCATAAAGATAACTGCTGTAAATCTGAGATTGCTTTTACTGTGTCTTTATCCTTGGATGAAGTTCAGTTTTATTTATTTATTTTTTTAAGAAGGATTATTTTAAAGCATCTAAATTATCCTCATAGTTTGTAAACTATTCCTTTCATGTTTTAGGGTCATTTGTGTATCCTTTTGCCACGAGTAACAAGTGTGATGTGGACTTTGTTCACTCGACTCAGCTGTGAATTCTCACAGGTTATGAGAATTTGCTACCACTGGGGATATTTTGCTGGCCACGTTGCCCTTGTATGCTATTGGTAAAGGGCATTGTATTTTCTTTGCACTAGTCGCCTTTCCCTGATGATCTGAGAAAGTTTGAAACAGACTTTGAGTAAATTTCAGAACTTCTGGGCTCTTGTTTCACAGGAGAATTGTTAGCGTCGGCTAATTTTCTATGACACTGAAAACTTATTTCCTTTTGCCACTACCCTTAAATAAGATACGATGCCAATGTCAGAAATTGCCATGGCAGTGGCTTAAACCATCAGACAAATCAAAGTATGTTTGTCTGGTTTACAGACATTCATGGGTCACTTCATCATCTAAAGTCATAAACATCTTGCAGATATCTTTTCTGCAGTAAGCCACTTTAAACAGTCTGACTAGGTAAACTGAAAGATTATTTCCAGATCATGAATATAGTCAAGTTTGAGTTAAAATCTACCAAAGTCAAAAGAAATATTGTTTACTGCTTTGGATTTTAGTTCAAACAATGTTTTCTTAAATTTTGGGGACAGAAGGGTATTGTATTGTCTCACTTTTTTTAAGGAGTTGACTATGGGGAAATTACCTTCTATTTGTGTATTTATCTACCTATAACTTTCATCTGGGCACGCAAACCATCAGGACGACAAATATTTTTCTGTTTACAAATTGAAATAGACTAAAAATAAGCATATGTTTTCTGTCACCAGTAATACAAAAACTAGAAGATAGAGCAGCAATGTGTTGTCATGTCTTTGTTGTCAAGAGAAGTTAGTCTTAGTGGTATTAATATCTGATAATGAACACTACTTTTTTTTTTTTTTTTTAAGCAGCTGCAGTCTAGAAAATAGAGTTTCTGTGACAAGGAGAGTTAGAGATGAAGTACACGTATTTGTATTAGATAGAATTAAAGGGAAGTTGGTGATCATTGGACAAATGACTTGCTTTGCAAGGTTGTTTTTTTTTAATTATTCTCTCACTGTGATCTGTGTATTTTAATTCTCAGTATTTATAGTGAATGATATTTAGGACAGGAAAAGATAGGAAGATCTGTTAGGAATTTTGTGCTAAAAATTGGCTAGCTTGTAGGTGCAGCTGAGTGCTGTAAGAGGCTTGTTTTTAAATGCCTTGCAAACCTTGTGATATGTGATGTTGCTTACATTTCTTATGTTCTACAGAGGTAAATATTTGAAAGAGCAGCTGTTATTTTCTTTTGTTCACTAGCATATGATACTCCTATACTGTTGTGTAAATATGCATCTCTTCTCTGAAGCCTGAACATTCAAAAAAGAGGTGTTACTTCATTTAAAGAAAAATGTTTCACTTAACTTTTGAAAATTTTCTAGGGAAGAAATCAAAGTTTACCATATGTAATATTTGTATTCATACATTTCTTCTACTGCAACTACTATAGAACTCATAATCCTTTCTGGCAAGCTGTGACTGTATTTACAGTATAAAAATTACATGGAATTTTTAATAAAGAGAAGAAGGTGGAAACAGGAAATCATTTAGTCTGGTCATGTTTATTTCATCTTCTTACATCTGATACTTTAGGGAAGTGGAAAGGAAGGCTTTACAGACACCCGAAGAAACTTAGAAGTTTGGATCAGAAGTGTACCTGAAGGGATACAGTTCAAAAGCTCATACAGGAGGAGTGAGCATAAAGCACAAGCCTTGAAATGTATTTCAGCTACAGAATCACAGAATGGTAGGGGTTGGAAGGGACTTCTGGAAATCATCTAGTCCATCCCTGACGCTAAAACACGTTCACCTAGGGGAGGTTGCACAGGATCATGTCCAGGCAGGTTTTGAAAGTCTCTGGAGAAGGAGACTTCACAACCTCTCTGGGCAGCCTGGTCCAGAGCTCTGTCACCCTCACAGAAAAGGTTTTCCTAGTATTGAGGTGGAACTTCCTGTATTCCTATTTGTGCCCTTTGCCCCTTGTCCCACCACTGAAAAGGTGCCGGCACCATCTCCCTGACACCTGCCCTTTAGATACTTAAAAGTATTGATACAATCCCCTCTCACTCTTCTCTTCTCTCTTCTCTTTTCTCTTCTCTTTTCTCTTCTCTTTTCTCTTCTCTTTTCTCTTCTCTTTTCTCTTCTCTTTTCTCTTCTCTTTTCTCTTCTCTTTTCTCTTCTCTTTTCACTTCTCTTCCTAATAGCCCCAGGTCTCTCAGCCTTTCCTCATAAATGAGGTGGTCCAGTCCCCTCATCATCCCCGTAGCCCTCCATTGGACTCTCTCCAGTAGTTCCCTGTCTCTCTTGAAGGGCTGCCCTGCTCACTCAAACTGGTAAAATGGAGGAAAAGATAAGTTGTGAACCAGTGTTTTTTCACTTGTGCCCTCAGGGCTTTACAGTCTTCCATGGTTCTGTGCAGGTGCTGGCTCGTTGTGTCATTCATATCCACGTGGATGAGCAAATGTGGACAGTAGCTGGTGCTCTGGACAAGTTGTGCCGCCCTCTTAGCTCCCAGGAGGCAGCACACCTCTTATGACTTCCTGTCAGGTTGGCAGATGGATGCCTCAGTGCCCTTTAAGGGAGAGTCGCCCACTATGAGCACGCTTTGTTTCCTTTTCTTGTATTCACTATATGCTGCTGGTGAAGTCTCTCCGTGTAGAGCTTGCTTGTGGGTCTCTACAAAGTGTTAAAGCTTCATATTTGTTTTTGGTGGTGATGTTAAAGTAGAAGTTGAAGCAGAGTCCTGTTTTTTGTGTCACCAGGATCCAAGGTGCCTCTTTCTTAGTGGTGTTCACTACAAGAACACAGTTTTGAAACCAGCTATCTCCATCTTGTCTCCTCTGGCACTGCGTAGCCTTATGACTGTTTCTTGCTACTCATCCACCTGAGTAGCAAAAAACATCATCAACCTGCACACAACTTTTGCAAGTATTGACCTTTACATCAGGAGATGAGTCTATGCACTTGCTGCAACCTACCACCTGCACTGGACTATCCTTCCTGTCTGGTTCCTTTATGCATTGTCAGTCTTCTCACATGCTTGGTTATGTGTCTTTGGGTTTTTTTTATGTGCCATTAGACTGATGAAACCTGCCTTCTCACTTCTAACTTACACCAGTATTTTTCTTTTTTAAAGGTATGTGAAAGGAGAAGCTCTGACTACATAAAGTAGACATTACTGACAGATTTGGTAGGTACTAAGGCTACGTACTTAAGACAGGTTTTTAGTAGGTGGAAAAAGACTGATATCATTCCTTACAGTATAGGACACATGTCATCATGTCGAGAGTTTATTATTATAATATTGTCACCTGAACTATTCAGAAGAAACAGTTCCATAAGAAAGAGTTTCATAATGTTAATAACAGGCAATTCATTACATCATATAAACAGAATCAACAAAGTCCATGAAAGGTTAAGACAAAAATAAGCATCTTGAGCACTCCCTTTAAATAAAAGTGGAAGTTTTTACTAGATATCTATAATTTATCACATAGGTTGTTTATTGAATGTCATGCAGAAATAACAGTAACATTTCACAAGTCCAATTTTGTTGTTTTGTTTTCTAGTCAAAAATACAAGGAATGATTTGAACTTAAACCCTCTAAATTAAAACTTTCATAAGGTTGAATTGCTTGTACGTAATAAATAATCTCAAATATTTCTAGAGGAAGAAAATTTTGCAAGATTTTTTGGTTTGCTTGTTTTACCAGTGCCCAGTGTTATTATCAGACTGCATACATTCTGAGTCTTTTTTTGTCATAGCATGAAGATCTATTAATGCAAATACTATGATCTCTTCATGCAAATATAATGAATTATATTCATGACACTTTCTGCGTTTACTTATATGACTCTTCCCTTTTGTCATAGTAAGGAAGATGAAAATATTCATTAAGAATATACAAGACATTAAAAACTGTTGATAACCTATAGTGATAAATATCACAGAAGGATCAGGAAATGTTAGTTAATCCAGGCCTGAGGAAATCTTAGGGCTGCAAAGTGAGTGAACCTCTCATCTCCCCTCCCTCAAACTATTCATCTCTTCTCTTGTCAGTGAATGTAATGACAGTAAGAACAGTACAAAAATAACCAATTCCTCTGGCATTTTTAGAAATGTGATTTCAAGGTCCTTTTCAAAAAAGCTTATTGCTCTATTCAGACCCTCAAATGGCATTCATGTTCACTCACATTTTTTTTATTTCTTAGGACTGAACTGGAGATTTTACAGATCCCATCACCAGCTCCATTTCAGTACATACTGATCCAAAAAGCTGGATTTGTACTTCTTCTCAAAAATAAGGACACCTCGCTGTAATTTTTTTCTTATTTCATCAGCTTTGCTTATTTAGATAAAGACCGTGCTTGTTTAAAAGTAGCTGTTGTGGGAACACTATAGACTTGTTGCCTGCAAGTCTTCATGGGTGTATTTTATTTTATTTTATTTTATTTTATTTTATTTGCAGTGGAAAGAGCTTTTGATTTCTTACTGCTTTTTGCTTTGATAAGTGACTACACTAAAATCAATTATCTGTGTTACCCTCTGCCATTCTTTTATGTAACTATCATGATGCCATCTCCTTTAGTTTCAAATGTAGTTTTAATGCTGTTATCTAGTTGGCTTGTTAGACACAAGACTTCAGTGGATATTTGACAGAAAGGAAAACCATGTCCATACTTTGATCAGCAAGTGGAAACTGCATAGACCCTGACTGGTTTGTACCTCCCCTGCAATTATAAGGCCTGTGCTCTTTGGCTGCTCCATCTCTCTGTTTCACAGTATGTGTTTGTTACAAAGGACAACGAGCTCTCAGCTGAAGCTGAATACTGTAAGTGCTTACAAATGCAAATAATAATTACACGCTTTTTTAATTTTTTTTTTTTTTTTTTCAAAACAGGAACCTTTCTGTGATAATGTGAGTCCGGGTTAAATTTTCATAGATTGATGGGGCTGTAATCCATTCATTGTTAGTGCCAAAGAACAATGCATGCTGCCTAACATAAACAGAAAAAAAAGCTGTGCTCTGTGAATATAATCCTCCTTCCAAACACACACACTTCCCCAGTCACAGCATCACAGCAGAACCAGTTCCCCCTTAAATATAAGAAAAGCAGCTTGTGTCATTTCTTGCAGTCCATTGTTTTCTGTTCCTGGACAAGACATATACAAGCTGATGAAAGGAAAGCAGTTAAAGTAACATTTTTGTGCAACTCACTGTTGAAGTAAATTCCAAAACTACCTTATATTGTTTCCACAAGTGATGTATATTCACTAGATTTTGCTAGTAATTGATACAAAGTTTAATGCAATACTACACTTCACCTGGAAAGAAGTGATTCCTGCCAAAAAAAACCCCAAAACATATTATTTTTTTTTATAAGAAAAAAACCCTAAAAGATTGGTCCTAAATCAAAGTTTCTTTTTTTTCCCCCCCAAGTCTCTGAAACTGCAAGCAGTTCCCTTACTGACAACTAGAAGTAATTTTTTTCTTCAGTGGAAAAAGAGGTTATGTTTTTCAAATAATATTTAATTTCCTTATCTAATTGCTTTGGCATAAACAAGATACAAATGCTTTTGCTGCCTGAAAATTCCTTACAATTTCTATTTTACATCAAATTATAGTAGCTTTAAAAGGAAATAATGAATCTGCAGATGGTGCTGAATTGCATGAAATTAATTACTACATGTGCAAGTTCTCAGTAATTAATTCCATTGAGGCCTGTAAAATCCATTGTGAGCTGAATTACATGCTTTTTAGTCTTTCTTTTTCTACCTGAAAATAGCTGTATCATATTTTAAGTCAAGTTAAAAAGTGATAAGGAAAATACGTTAAGGTCATCCAAGTTGCATTAGATTTTGTCATGCTCAGAGTATAAAGAGATCAATCTGTTGCTGAGCTTGTGTTAGTACACTGACAAAACATTGCTAGAATTCTTTCTGGCAACTACTTATCTACTCTGATATGGTGAACAGTCAAAACATCCAGGATCAGTGTTCAGTCCCCAAGTAGGATTTTTATGTAGTGAACACAAAGGTTGCAGGCTTCAGTGCTTGTACAAGTGCTGTAAACTCTTGCTTGACCACTTGTAACAAGCTTTTCAGGCTTGTCTTTGGATAAGTTGGGAAGAAAGCAGGTGTTTTCCAAACATATACCCTCCAGATCTGATGCTATAGGTAAGGCAGACAAAACAGTCCTTAGGACTGTGAATCCTGGCTGTGCCCAGATGGAAGCCACCAAATCAGAAGCAGGCCTTGCACATAGAGCAGAGACATTAGGGAGCTATATAGAAATGCCAGTGTAGTGTGGAGCAAATTCAGGGGGTGGAAAAGGATTTTTAAGGGTGGAAATTTGGAGACAATATGGCTGATCCGTCTGTTAGACTTTTAACCTGGCTTAGGAAGGTAGCTGTAGAGAGCACACAGAAATTCTGACCATGATGAACCTTGCACAGGAAGGGAGGTGCTGAAAAAGCAAAAAGGCTTGAAACTCTAAAAGTTCGTCATTATCTGCCTCCAAGTCAGATGAAGCCTGACTAGGCTGGACTCAGTACGAACAAAACTCACAAGTATCATGCTGTGTGAAACCTCTGATGCCACTCTACCATTCCAACCAGCAATTCGGCCCAGATTCAGTTCTGTGAATAACTCCAGTGTCATATCAAATATGACAATATTAGCATGTTGCTCTTGTGCTTGTCTGAGGTTTCTACAGGTAGGGAGATTCCTGATCTAGTCTGACTATACCATTTATGGTAGTTGAGCTAATAACTTGGGTACAGCTACACAGGGCTGTGTTGTGTCACGCAGACATAAGTTGATGTATGTACTTTTTGGCAGTAGTTTGAGCATTCAGACTTACGGAATTTTGTCTCTCCCTAAAACAGAATTTTTGCTGGGACTGTGATTTTTTTTTTTTTTTTTTTTTTAAAGGGCAGTGTAGAAGAACACTATTGCAAAGTGAACAATAACATTTTCAGCACGTTTGTTACTTGATTGTTTGTTGTGTTATTTAATCACAGAAGTTCCTGTAACTCAGGATATTTCTGGTCAATATGTGCCTAAAAAATAGATGATCTTATTGAAATACCGGTAATCCAATCAATTATCTTTATCAGTTTGAATTGAATTGTAGGTCTTGTCTCAACCTTTATTCCTTTTTATGTTTTTTTAAAATCAAATGGGTGTGTGTGTTTTTGTAGGTTTCCAGGTGGAAATTCTGGTGTGCATAGTAGGTGACAAGAAAATCTCATATGATGTCTGCTACATTGCACTTAAGAATCTGACAAAAAGGGCGTAATAAAAGTCCTACACTCCCTTAGAAGACTGAAGGTGGAAAGAAACTCTGAGAAGGGAACAGTATTTTCTCTGCCTCAGGCATCGAGGGTACGTGACTCACTGGCCTTTCTACTTTTTGCAGAGCCATGGTACGTGTGCTTCTGTAACCTTTCAGTCCAGACAGCAACTGGATAAATGCCAAGGAAAACATGATCTGCTTTCTAATCAGCAAACAGGCTACTGCATGAAGGCCAGTCAAAAACAGAAGGCATTTTTTTTTAATTCTATAACCCCAGTGCACTGGTTATAACAAGAGACAGTAAACTGATTAAAGTTTGGGATTTTTTTCTGTGTGTATCAGATACATAAATCACATTTAGTTTTTCTTGGTTGAATTAAAGAGTAATTATATGATTGATGCAGATTAGAAACACATCATAAAACTGCTTCTAGTGTTTCAATAACCATCATGAAGTACAGTTTGGATATTTGGATTTCACAGTCTTCTAGCAGTGGACTTAAATTTTTTCACTATGTACCTGCTAAAGAATATGTTCTTGCTAAACATTAAGCACCTGCTTTAACAGCTGTTTACATTAATGTCTACACTGTTAAAGGCACCTATATGTTCCTGATGTACAGTGGGCTCCTCAGCCATCAGTTATGGACTGATGCTGTGGAGTTCAGCCCACTTTCAATAAGAAACCATGAACAATCAGGTGTGTCGCCCCCATATAACTTTGTGGTTACGTTATCTCTTTGGGAAGTTGAGGATAGGGGTGGAGCTGTTTCTGTGCGACCTCGAGAACAGACAAGAGCTCAGCTCCCTCTTATGCTCCTAAGAGCTGTAATGTGCCAGGGGCCCAACTTGAGTTACTTTTTCTTTTTAGAAATGTCTAATTTTCCAGGAACAGCTAGTTTGTCTCTCACTAAAACAGAAGATTTGCTGGGACTGTAATCTTTTTTTTTTTTTTAAAAAAGGGCAGTGTAGAAGAACCCTATTACAAATTGAAGAATAACATTTTCAGCATGTTTTTATCTGATTGTTTGTTGAGCTAAATAAAAGAAAGTGTTTTAGTGTTTGGCCCAATTGCTAAACGACACCCTAGGTTGTGGGAAAATGGGATTCAAGACTGTTGTTATAGCAATCTATACAAAGCAGAGCTGTTGTAACAGAAGAGACCCCTTAGCTTGGAAGCAAAGGTGAGGGTACTTGGACCTATGTTTACTACATTCATTTGAGAAGAGTAAACCTGGACATGTGGGGTGGGATTGCCAAAATACAACCATGTAGTTCTATTTGAGATAGTCTGGACTATCCAGAATAGCTATATAAGGGTGATATGATAGTGGACCACAGGGACAATTCCACTCTGTTAGAGTTGCAGCTGGTGGCTAAATGAAACATCCCACAATGCCTGAAGTGGCCATGTGTAGGCGAATAAATCACTCTCTCTCATTTTGTCCTCTTTTCTGCAGTGTTTCCTTCACAAGTGTGTTCTGAATTCCCTTCGAGACCCCAGGCCTCACCATGTAGCTGACAGTGAATATCCAATCTAAAAACCTCCCTCTCGTGGTGTGAGGTATAGCCCCTAGTTTTGATTGATCCTAATACTGATGTTTGAGTTGCTTCCTATCTGTCTACCAGCAGGCACATAAACATTTATAGCGCATAGGTTGCATATGCTAGTGATGACGAAAATGATGCTAGGATGTAAACCATGGTGTTAGCTTCTTAGTCTCTGTATAGGATGTGTCCCTAAGGACACATGCTTGAGCATTATACAACATTCTGAAAATGTAATTTTGCAGCTTGATATACTTTCATTTTTTTTTCCCCCAAGGATTTAGTGGGTTAAATAATAAATTATTAAAGACTAAATAATAACTGATTATTTGTTTGTTTTAATAAAAATGACAAAAATATTCCTAGCAATACAAATAATTTTACAAGCTTATAGCTTAGAATTAAAAAGGACTTAACAGTTAAAATAAGCCTCTTTTTTTTCTCCTTAGATCATCAGTTTGATTGCAATATGACCTTGGGCAAGTCATCTAATCTTCCTCTACTTTGACTTCCTCATCCAAAAAATATTGATAGTCATACTTGTCTGGGTGACTTATTTATCTTAATTAACATTTATTTATCTTAGTTAACATTGGAAAAGTGCATTGAGAGCCATGGATGGAAAATAGGATAAAAGTACGAAGTATTTTCTGCTGCTAGCAGATCTATTTTACCAGAATCATGAAGATGCAAGAGAGAGATGGATGCAGATATATGTCTGTATAACAGCTATTCTGGCCTCCTGGGAGCAAGTTAACATTTTTTCATGAGAGGACTGATCTGTTCATAGATTAGATAATCAAACACAAACACATTATACTGGGAAGGTGTTTTAAAGGAGAACCTTGACTAAAAATAAAGATACTCCTTGACCATCCTGTAAACATCAGCATGACACATGAAAGGCCTTGATAAAACTGAAGATTAAAAATAATGGCATAGAAAAATAAAATCAGAAGAGCTACATTTTAAATAAAAATACTTAGCAGAGGAGAACCTTCAGCTTGATTAAAGTGCATTTCCGAGAGGAGGTTTCTGTGTGTTTACACCCCATGAACTTGAAAATAGAATCTGGCCCAGATACGGAATCTCTTAAATACTATTAATTCTTCCTTCATGAAGATGGAAAGAAGGTTGCAGCTATTTTTTTTTCAAACAGGTACTTCTTTTCTGAAAGTGGAATCTAGCCGCTCAATGAATCCTCAAAGAGTTTTAAGTTATCACCATAAAACCACATTAAATCACTTCTTAATATCGCCTTTTTTACATTATTGCTTATCCATATGGACACAAATGATCTGGCAAGAGGACACCCTGAGAGAAGGTTCTAGGGAGGGATAGGCCAATCCTGGAGGTCAACACCTTGTACAGAAGTTGTATCATAGACAGGAATTTAGTTTTTACAAATACAGGAACATCTTTAAAGACTAGGCATGAAAGCAATGGGATCTGTCTGATAAAATGTGGCAAGAGCTTCTCTGCTAACAGATGTGTAGAGGAAGACTGGGATATGGTGGGGCAACTTGCAGATGGAGAGACCTGCAATGGACAGGTACAAGCTCTTCAGGAAAGATTGGCAAGGGAGATAGTGGCAGAGGAGCTAGAGGAGGCATTCTCTGCATGAAATGGCAGCTAAGATGTAGGAGCTCTTGTAAAGGATGGACAACAGGCTGGGTGAGAGCTTGTGGATCAATACCAGAGGAGTCGCAAGCAGTGGTGGCATTGTGGTAGGAGTCTGTGGTGAAGTCCCCATGTCCTGGGTGCGTAAGCAGACAAAACCTTCTTTAAAGAGCTCAAGGAAGATTCTGGATTGCACTCAATGACAGGATTGCCATTCAGGATGTCCCAGACAGGGTGGGGCAGTGCCCCACAAGAACCTTATGTGATTAAAGGAAAAATGGAAAGCACCGCACTTGGGAAGGATAGAACCTTTTGCAATGATTTAGGCTGTGGTTGCTTGGGGAGCAGCCCTGCTTAAAAGGATTGGGAACTCTTAATGGACAGTGAGCTGCACACGAACCAGCGGTATGCACTGACAACAATGACAGCCAACAGTGTCATCAGTTATATTAAGAGAAGCATAGCCAGGAGACAGAGAGAAGGAATTATCCTCCTCTACTCAGCACTTCTTAGACCTCATCAACAGTGCAACATCCAGTTTTAGGCCCCCAGTACATGAAAGACCTCAATAAACTAGGATGAGTTAGCTGAGGCCACAAAAATGTTTGGGGGCTGAGCACTTGCCCTGTGAGGAGAGGCTGAGGAAGCTGGGAGAGATGGCTTCAGGACAATCTAACAGCAGACCCTAGTGCCTATGTGGAAGGTGTTGGGGAGACATACCTAGGCTCTTCACAGTGATGTCTGGTGGGAGGATGGGGCAAAATTCAAGTTGAAAGAAAGATTCAGATAGATTACAAGGAGAAGCTTTCTCACCAGGAGAACAGCCCAGCAGTGGAGCAGGTTGCCCAGAGATGCTATACAGCCTTTTTCCTTGGTGATTTTCTACATCGGACTTGGTAAAGTACTAAATAACCTGTCTCATGCCTTGCTTGGCTCTGCTTGGAGTGTCAGGCTGACCTGGAGACCTCCTCAGGTCCTTTCATACCTGAATTACACTATGAGTCTATGATTCTAATAGAGAAATTGTAGTCAGAAGGCCATTTTTTGAAGCTTTGGTGTATTTTATTTAATCTCTGTAGGTTCTATTATGCCTCTCACTCTGGAAAGCCTTAAAGCGACTTCAGCTAGGGCCAGGCAGGCATACACTCCAGTCATACAAGTGCCTCATTTCCACTGATTTTTAAGAGAGGCTGGCACTTCAATAGGTTTGAGGAATTTGGACTAAGGACTCTTTTTTCTTTTTTTTTTTTTTTTTTTTTTTTTATATATGCTAGGTGAAGAAACAAACGTTAAACCCCCTGTATTTTAATGAACCTATGGCAGTTCTCCTTTGCTTATCTTCCCTAAGAAGTAGCTGGTAGGAGGGAAGTCAGCTTCCTAACCCCACAAAACTCTTGAACTAGAAAAAATAATAAAATCACAATACCTGTACTGAGCACTGTATGTTCACTGTACCTCCATTCTCAGCCAAGCATTCAGAAAAACTGGTTCCCTGAAGGAAACTAATAGTTTTCTGTTGCTATCATAGCACAGCACCATGTGATGGTGAAAGAAGACCCATTCACAAATATGGCTATCTGCCAAAGTGCACTTCATACTTTTGCTGCTCTTTCTTCTATGGGCAAAGCAATCAAGCCGTTTACTAGGGAAAATAGTTTTCCTTTTGTCATCAGTATTAACAGGAACAGCTTAAACTATATCTGTCACTTTGTGGGAGATCAATGTGAAGAAAATAAGACCAGCAGGAAAACTGCAAGACAGCAGTAGGAAAGCAGAATTAATTTGCTGATTACTGCCATGCAGTTACCTTAGATACATTTTATTTGGAGCCTAGGATGTAACTTTGTTGGGCTTAGAGGCTTTAGTAGGTGAAAAGGCTTAAGAAATATTTTGTGTTTGAGAAAGCCTGGAACTTGGAAACTCAGACTTTCAAAAATATTGCCATTTTGCCCAAATCTTGCAGTTTCTTGCTATTATTCCTGGATTAAATATGATCAAAACTGGGGAGATGACATGGGGAAAGGCACATGTAAGTATTTAAGCATGTCTAAGTTGTAGAAGATTACTGTTCTAGAAGACAGTATAAACCTCCACATCAAAATGCAGATATATGACATGACTGAACATGAAGGTGTATGCAGACAGTTGTGGGAGGAGAATTCTGCTTTTGCCTGCTTTGGGCAGGTGAGAATCAAAGAAGCTTACATTTAAAAAAAGCTTAAATAAAGCTTTAAAAGAGACACTGAAGGACACATCATGTCTTAACATTACAACATGGTCCTTAAAGGGCAAAAAGTAAAGCTCTCGATTGTTTAACCGGTCTTGAAGGTCAGAACATTTGAGAAGATAAGGTAAATATCATTAGTGTCCTGAAAGACCCTTAGCAACCTACAAAACTAGAATACAGGGAAGAAACTGGAGCAAGTTGCCCAGACACTAAACATCGCCTGTATCTACCGCAGCTATCTCTAGTCCTTTGAAGTTTCTAGTAATATTAGCCCTATTAGTTTGTTCTAGATGTTACAAGGTCCTCAGTTATTTCTTTACTGCAATTTAGAGGCTCAAACACTTAGTAAGAATGAACATTACTGAAATCACATAACTATGTTAGACTACAGTGTCATTAGTCAAGTCTGATTCTGTATACATTACATCAAAAAAACTGCCATCTATAACTGAAAGGGACTACAATGATGTTTGTTAGGTTGTCTTTGGTTAGATAGTTATTGAATTATCATAGCTTTTGTTACCTGCAATTTAAAAATCTTTGACAAGTGTCACTAGAAAACATGACAGCTGACCAAGAAAGTCCCCAGTACCAGATATGTCCTAGTTATACAGTAAACTTCCTACAGTTATACTGTAGGAAGTGATGTTTTCACTATTGGCACTTATATAGCAAGCCTATTCCTAAAGTAAAAAAAAAATAATAAGCTATTCATGTGCCTTGTGATTATATCAAGTTAATCTAACTATGTTGTTTTCATATAGGTATGTTAAAAGTATGCTATCATAGATTTGTGTTCATGAAAAAAAATACATAATAAAACTGCAAATTGAGTCTCCAAGAGATCTGAATAATGGTGAGCCATTCTTCTTACAGAACATCTCAGATTAATTGATGACCTTCACAAACACTTGATGACCTTGACTTGAAGATCAATAAACCCATTTTCTGCTAATATGAATCTTCATGATAGTGCTAATGGAAAGTGGCAGCGTTCAAGAAGCCCTGGAAACAAACCAATAAAATTGGCCTCAATCAGGCACAGGTGCTTTTTGCTTCCTTTCTAATTCACTTTCTGCACTTGCTGAATTTTCACAAAACTTTCAAAGATGGGCATAATCTAATGTGATGAAGTCATTAAGAATGTGATAAGATATGTTTTGGAGAGGAAAGGTTGCAATGCGCTCTTCACAAATAATGGTCTACACTATTCTGCAAAAGCAGAAGTTCAGGAAAAGCATTTGTTGTGAAAGATGGGATGCCTCCCTCTCTGGAAGGAATGGTTTGCTACTGCTTTCTTCCCTAATATTCCTTCTCCAGTTTTTCATGGTCACCACAAGATTTGGGTGTTTTTTTAAAACACTGTCATTTAACCCAGCATCATCTGGGTGTCCTGGTTTGGGTTAGAACAGAACTAACTCTGTTCAGTGATTTTACTTTTCAAATAAATCTCTTCTAACTGCACTGTCTGAAGTTAGCAGCATATTTGTGCAGACTGTCTGCTTCTAGCAGTGATAACACTCCATGTTTAGAGTTACCACCAAGGATTGACGTGCAGACCAAGGTCACTGCTAAATCTTGTGTACCACACTGAGGAGGGCAGAAACTAAAAGGCACAGGACAGGAACAGGACAAGGGCAGGACAGTTGACCCTAAATTGACCAATGAGGTATTCCATCCTATATCCCCCATATTCGGTATAAAGCTGAATGATCATGAGGGTCAGTTCTTCAATGGCCAGCATCTGAGGAAGAACTCTGCCCATTCTGCCTTTGATCCTCATCTGTGTGTTCCTGAACTGAGTTCCAGAATCCATCTCCTGTACCCAGTTGCTGTCTGCCACTGAGTCCAGTCTGGGACTTTTCCTCAGGGTCATTTCCACAGCATCAGTGGTGATGGTGATGTATTGACATCAAGGGGGGTTGGGTTCAATACTGGTTTTGTATATATTTTTATATATTCCATTTTATTATTACCATTTTCATTAAAGCTCTTTTAATTTTCTTTCCTAACCCATAAGTGTGTCTCCCTTATTCCCTTTCCCTTCCCCTTTGTGAAGGGTGAGGAGTTAAGGGAGAGCAAACTGTCATTCATCTAGTGGCCAGCCCAGCTCTAAATCTTGACAGCATTTTAGAGCATTTAGCTATCCCACTGATACTTATCCATCTCTACTCAATATTTTCCTTAATTAAGACTATTGCAGAACACTTGAGGCACCTGGTAGCATATTGAAAGCCTTTAATGGCTTTCTCTACACCTCCTTTCTGGATTCATACAGTTCAGTAGGATCCTGATATACAGTAGTTGTACTCAGCTGAAAAGAAAAATGACCTTTGTCCTTCTCCGGGAGAAGATTAAGACTGGCCAGATCAACCAGTGCCTGTACCATGCTTTGACCAGCAGTCTGCTTTACAGAGAGTGATGAAGGAGATATTAGAAATTCAAGCTTTCCCATGTGGTTTCCTGACCTAAAGCTGATTGCTTGAAGGACTGAGTTTTGTCAGTCTATTAATGAGAAGTGCAATGATTTCCACCAGCAAACACCTCTGAAGAGTTTATATTAGCCAGGAGGGACATTTGTCCACTTTCTAGGCCATATGTTCAGTCAGTGCATGCTATTACAGAAATATATTCAAAAATGAAAAAAAATATGAAGGACAGTGATGTGACAGACAGCTGCTTATGGCAGAGAATGGCTTGAATGTTCTGCCACAGCTTAAAGAAAAGAAATATATGAAGTGACTTTACTAAAGGAATGTCATAAAATACTGCCATCTTGTATCATATTTTCAATAAGCCTTTTACCCTTGCTTATGTTTGTTTGTTTCATGTTTTCTGAAGTTATTAAATAGAACTACTTTGATCTGAACCATTTGAGAATAAAAAGTGGTAAAATAACCACTATCAGCAATATATTTCTTATGGAATTTCTGTTTAGAAATGCCCTTTTCTTCTTACTTTTAAAAGCATTGGTCTAAAATAGTCTTAGCTTTTATGTTACAAAGCAACTCTGTTAGAATCAATTTAGGTAAAAGAAAATTATTTCCATACTCAAATTCACTCTGTGAGTGTCATGGGAGTTTCTAGACTCCAGAAAGAGGAATGAGCTTTTGTGCAGCATTTTGTATTCGGACTTGCAAGATACAAATCTGTGTCCAAAAGATTACAGGTGACTGGATGTCTCTCCAGTGATTTTGCTTGTGCACTTGCTGTAGCACCTCTTTCAAACTGGTTTTACTTATAACCATAATAGTTCATCTTCAACTGTCCTTGTGTACATGTGAATAAAAGCCCTTATTTTGTGGAACAGGAAAAATAGAAAAGCTTATAATACCAATCTTATATGAGAAGGGGTAAAAATTATGCAGAGATTAAGAAGTTCACAATTACCATACATTTACTGTTTGCCTGTGTTTTCTTTGGTATGGTAGCTCTCCTGCCTCCAAACAGAATACATTTTTGTCTTTCTCATTGTTTCATGGATAAATTTTAGATGCACTCAAGAAATGCAGTTTATTTTTTTCAAAATATTGCTGTTTGAAGAATGACCTTGTGGATCTGCAATTATGCACTACAGTGGACTCGGATATCTACTATTGAACTTTACTTGTGTGTTTGTTCCTTCTATGGTTTGTATATATGAGACCAGAACTCACCCTACCTGCACTGTAAGTGGTTTTATTAAGAAATCAGTCTTTCTGCTGGTAACTGATATTATGTTTCCAATCTGCAGTGCTCTGTTATATTGGTTATACCAGAGTGCTCACAAAATTTGCTTGATTAACCCATAGACAATGTAAGCACTATTGTAAACACATGAAGCAGCAGTATGGGATATTTTGAACTGAGACGAGTTCATAGTTTTGGGGTTTTTTTTTGTTAAAATATGATCAGATTTCAATGAATCACTGGCAATGACTGAAAGCTTAAAATGGAGAAAGGATTATAGTACTGTGTAACAAGTGTACAATTCTGACACCATATGCAAACCGTCACTTTGACAGATGCATTCCCTTAGTCTATTATAATGATAACTTAACTGAGAAAGTAAAGATCCCAGGTTTACTTCCCTCATGACTTGCTAGATTTCTATACTGTGACTAATTTTTTTTTTTTTTTTTTTTTGTGTAACTTGTTCTGTATTTCCAGGTCTTAGACTTTGTTCTTAAGACTTAGAATGGAGTTTCTGGGGAGATATTGTTCGTGTTTTTCTCAGCAGTTTGCCAATTTATGCTATACACCTTCTGATGGTTTCTTTCACCAGGTTGACTAGAAGTATGTCTGCTGAAATGTAAATGTTCCAGTGTAGGCTGAACATTATTTGCTCCTGAGTGTAACCACTGAAGCCCTCACCTAAATACAGATTTACATCTCATTCAGTTATCTGAAGTAGTGTGGCAGGTTAACACTAGCTGAGCAAGTGATGTTCACCAAGCCACTCTATCACCCTCCCCCTTTCCTCTCCTTCCTCCACAGAGCAAAAGGGGAAAGGAATATAAGATAAAGACAGAAGCATTGTAGGTAAAAACAAGGGCAGTTTAATTATAAAGCAAAGCCAAGCAATGCCGTGCGTGGAAGCAAAGAGAAGAAAACCCAAAGATTTATCCTGTACTTCCCATCAGCAGGCGATGTCTGGCCTTTCCTGGGAAGCAGGGCTCCAAAACACGTAGTGGTTGCTCTGGAGGCTCAGGGAGCAGCCCCCTCCTCTATTCTGGTTTTCTAGTTGAGCTGATGTCATATGGTATGGAATATCCCTTTGGTCAGTTCAGGTCTGATGTCCTGGTTATGTTCTCCCCAAGCTCCTGTCCCCCCATCCCACTGTGGGGGGAATGTTAGAAAGAGCCTGGGTGCTGTGCAAGCACTGCTCAGTGGTAGTGACAACACGGGTGTGATCAACACCCTTCTGACTCCAGCACAACGGCACTGCACCCGGAGGGCTGTGGTGGGAAAATGAGCTCAGCCAGACCCCATACAACTAGAACTTTAAAAGTGATCAGTGCAAAAATAAATAAAAAAAAATAGCCTCTGTTTCCAGAGCTATTACTGTGTCTGAAGCTCTAGGAATTCTACATAACATTTTGCTTTCCCTAATTGGTTCCTTCCTTTCCTCAGGAATCAATATTGGCACAGCCACTTTAACTTTCAAATGTATAATTAAAGGTCCCCTAGTAAGGAGCAAAAACTGGTAACTGGTGCCAACCTTTCTAGAACTGGGAAACAATGGGGGAAATTAACTGATGAATTTTACTATGTAATTCTTTCAGTCATGTTTGAATCTTCTACTACTAATAACCAATAAATTCCTGTTTGGGTAATATTCCCAATATACTTTCATATTTCTTCATGGGCCGGTCTACCACAACTGACATTTGTTTTAAAGAGGAAATTTGGAGGAATTCCCTCTTAGATATGGGACAAGCTTAGCACATAGGTTTTTGAAACAAAATGGCAGGAGCTGACCAGATAGAAGATGAAATCCATTATAACTGGAAGATGCTTTGTGGAAGTGTATGTACCCCCAGAAGCCTAGCAAACCATTCCCTAATCTTCGTCCTGTTTCAGAAGACTCCACACTGAAATTAGTCTTACATGTTATCAAACTCACAAACAAATTAAGATACATTTGCATTTTGCTTTGTTTTGTTTGTGATTGATTGTTTAAGGAGGTAAGTGAAGGATGACTTGTCAGAAAGGTATCTTGTACTAGAGAAATAGGCACAGCTGGAATGAAAGAGAGCTCCCTGTAGCACTCAAAATACAAATTGGGGAACAAAAATTCATAGCGTTATTTTTCATAATAGTTGTTTTTCACATATAGTGGACACTGTGTATCGTGAATGCAACAGAGCATGTAGTTTCTCAATACATTGCAGCTTTTACTACATTAAATCTAACCTGGTCCATAAGCAGCAGTTACCTGTTTCTCTCTCATTCTAGGCTTAATATTATCCTCCTTTTCCTTTACCTCCTCCCTCTTCTCTCCAAGTTCCAATCACATCTTTCTCTCGAACTGTTTAAGTATTTAAGATAATCAAGCTAAGCCTAAACAAGCTTGATTGTAAGGCTGTTGCTTTTGTTCCAAATCCAAGTTCTCTGCCATAAAGCTGTCTTTTTTATTCCTAACTAGGCAAGGGTGGGGATTTTTTGTTGTTTGTTTGCTTGGTTGGTTTTTCCCCAAAATCTTATATTTCATGTTTTACTACAATAATGAAAATTCAAACAAAAAAATTTTCTGTTTTCTTTTCATATTGATTTGTATTAGATGCTTCTTGACCAAAGGAGAAAAAAAAATTGCTTTCATTTCAGAATGAAATACTCTGTGTACTTTCAAAGTGCAGTAATGTATCCATTTCTCTCCACTCCAGGTTTTTAATTTTGCTTTGCTGATTTTTTTTTTTTTGAGGACAAAGTATTTTGTGAGAAAAAATCAAAATAATGTTTCAATTGAGACTTGAATTTGTCTTAACAAAAGCCACAGGAACACCCTAATACTGACTTTCGTTAGCACTGCCCAGTGTGTATAATGATCCTTGCAAATTCCACCATTCTAGTTAGTGTTTCTCCTGTGAGCCAGGGAGGAAAATGGAGAAAAGCAGATTGTTTTGATATGATTTTAGTTAAACTAGTTTCTAGTAGTAACAGAAAACAGCACTAAAGAATGCCAATACTATTAAATAATCTATGATGAATTGTTAATAAATCTGCTTTCAATAATCTTTACTACTCTGTTTAGTGTATAATAGTTATTTCAACAATTAACAGCAAACGTAAAAGATTTCTTTCTTATTGACAAGACTGTTTTTAGAGTTGTAAAAACCTTCTTTACTCTTTCATGAGAGGCCTTTCAAAAGAAAGTGCACTTGGCCCATAAGAATTATGACTCCATAGGCATGATGAAAGCCTTTAAATCTTTGCAATTGACCTTTGAAAATAAATTAGATCGCCAAGCTATTCACACCACAGAATTTATACCTTGAAAGAATAATTCCACTGTAGGGTTTTTGATATATAAGAGAGACTCTTGGGTTGGGTCTTGTGCAACTGAAACTAACGGTAGTATCAT
Source organism: Merops nubicus (assembly GCF_000691845.1). NCBI lineage: Eukaryota > Metazoa > Chordata > Aves > Coraciiformes > Meropidae > Merops > Merops nubicus. The sequence goes on along the minus strand of NW_008586025.1, from coordinate 24,492 downwards.
TAGTGAATTTCAGGATGAGAGCATCATTTTCTGTGAGAGAATTAGCTGAACCACTTTCCAAGTTAAGAAACTAATATTTGGAATTTTGTTTCCTGTCTCTCTCTTCATCCCCTCCACCTAAGCAAATATTTCATCCATATTTTCATTTTTTTTCATATCTTAAAGTCTGACTCTGCAATGATGGTCTAGCTGTGCATCATTTGGTAAACATTACGTAGTAATCTTTCCTGATTTTCTGTAATTGTTGTGGTTTGAGGCTTGGAATGGGGGCGTGACCTTCCAGCAACTGGGAAGACCCCGGGTGGGGGTGAACCATTGTATTCCCTCCCCTTCTGACACACACTCTGATAAGAGGCAGAAAGTGGATGTTAATTTCACTCCTGCCTTGCAGCTCGGAGAGGGAGGTTGTCCTTTCACTCCGTGGGACCCTGGAGCCATTTCTGAGGGTTTTGTATATTTTATTTTTTTGTATTTTCCCCCTAATCTTTGTATATATTATTTTCCTTACCTCCCTTTTTCGTTTTCTGTTCCTTGTTAAACAATATACTTCATTTTTTTCCCAAAGTGTCTCTCTCTCTCTCTCTCTCTCGGGGGGGGGGGGGGGGGGGGGGGGAGAGGCGAGTACATAGTTCTGTTCCGTGTGGGTCCTGCCCTGAACCCCTTTTTACACAGAACCAGGACAGTAATACAATCCTCTCAGTGGTGCTTCTGGGTATTTAGCAGGTATCATCTGTCTGGAAGGATGATCATGAATAAAACAATGAGGTTTCTTTTATTCTATTGCATCCTATGAAATAACTGGATAAAACAGCCGTTTCCAAAAGCAAGACAACTAGATACTTACAGAAGAACTTTTTCCAAGGATTGTACTGCAATGAAGTAGAAGCAGCAGTAAAGTTCATGTAAGGAGAACATAGCATTTGCTAAAAGTTGTTAAAAAATGCATTCACCTTGATGCCGTTATTTAGTAGTTTACATGGATCCATTTTTTCATGTGTTTTAAACACTGGTACAATCATTGGGCTGATGAGTTACAATAAAGATAGCATGATGGGATTTTTCTCCACTCATTCTGTTACGCTGTTGCATAAATGGTCTTGCCACAAAAAAATCACAGCCACCAAAATAAAAAAAAATAAATAAATTACACTGTATTAATGTTTTAACTTGATCCAAAGGTGATTTTATTGAGCACACAAAATGTTAAGTAATGGAATGCAGAAGGATTCTGTAAGCTTCTGCTAGACAACAGACAATACTAAAAAATAATTCAAACACTAAGTTTTAAACACAGAGTTTTTCTTCCATGGCAATATATTATCCCATTAATAGCAGAGCAGATAGATAAATTGAGTGTTTTCAAGGCATATTGCTCAAATTACAGTTTTTATCAATATATGGACTGAGCTAGTGAAACATTTGCAATAAGAGAGGAAGTTCACACATACAAAAAAAAAAGACCTTAAATGAGAATTTTTGTACTACTGGGCAAGGAAATACTAATTATGTTTTTACTCACTAAATATAACCTACTTATTTCATTGCAGATAACACATATTACACCTAGAGCGTAGTCTAGGATTTGTAGGAAGAGATATCAGTAGTACCTACCTTAAAAACAGGAGAACAGAGAAAGTGTGAAGATTCAGAAAAGAAACTGTGATGCTTCTTCCTCCACATATCCTACAGTTTTCAGTTAGGCTTCTGGTTTCCCTCTCCCACCTGCTACCCTCAGGCAATTTAATTTGTTATGGCAGGGCTCTGATAGTGATGTTGAAAGTTTAGCAGTTCGTGCTGAGCTTGTTTCAGCATATTTAAAGGAATGTTTCATTTTCTGTAAGTACTGGAAAGAGTTGGTTTTAGTTCAGTGGACAATTTTAGGTTCACTGAGGAGCAGAATGGAGATACACATTTTTTGATTATGCAAAAGTTTATGTGGGCTTGTCAGAGAAAGTAAAATTAAGGAAGTAAGCAACGGTATTAACTGTCTTAATTCTTGTGGCAAGACTAATGATGCTGTAGGGTAAGTTCTATTATTGCTTAGCAGAAAGAGAACTTCTTGTCAATCACTAGGGATAAATTTGGATGCAGAAAGAATTTCTGGACAGACAGAAGTAAGGAGTAAAGCAACTAAGCCCAGAGAGTTGTGATGAATGAAGCTAAATCCACTTCATGGTTGGTCACAAGTGATGTTCCTCAGGGCTCAGTTTTGGGGCCAGTCTTGTTTAACATCTTTATCAATGATCTTGATAAACAGATTGAGTTCACCTTCAGTAAGTTTTCAGATGCCACCAAATAGAGTGGGAGTGTTGATCTGCTCGAGGGCCAGGAGTCTCTGCAGAAGGATCTGGACAGGTTGGATTGATGGGCCAAGGTCGGTTGTGTGAGGTTTAACGAAGCCATATGCTGGGTCCTGCACTTGGGTCACAGCAACGCTACAGGCTTGGGGAAGAATGGCTGGAAAGTTGCCTGGCAGAAGAGGACCTGGGGGTGCTAATGAACAGCTGCACATGAGCCAAGCAGTGTGCCCAGGTGGCCAAGAAGGCCAACAGCATCCTGGCCTCTATCGGAAATAGTTTGGCCAGCAGGAGTAGGGAAGTGATCGTGCCTCTCTGTTCAGCACTTGTGAGGCCTCAGCTTGAGTACTGGGTTCAGTTTTGGGCACTGCAGAATAAGAAAGTCATTGAAGTGTCAAAGCCGGTCCAGAGAAAAGCAACAAAGCTGGTGTATGAAGTACTGGGGTTTAACCCCTACCCCTGACTAAGGGTTGGCATATGGATGATATCCACAACCAGGCAAGAAAGACCCTTCTGACTGGTTTTCACCCAGGGTCTAGCCAGCCTTGGGTGGGAACTGATTAGGAGAAGACCACCAGGTGCCCCCACCCTTCCACATTAACTTGGAGGTGGGGCAAGTTGGAACCTCTCTAAGAGCTGACTCCCCTTGCAGTAGGGTTGGGAGGTTTGTTTGTGTAGTGTATGAGTTGTGTGAGGTTGCCGGTTATTGAAAGGGTTCACTGACTCTTCATAGCAAGTGAATTTTCCAGGATGGCAGAAGAAGCTAATGAATTTCTATCTGGGACTCATAGCTTGGCTGTTTATATCTCCCATGGCTTGGATCCTTGGCTGGCTTGCTCCCTTCTGCTCATCCTGTGTTGTGAGTGAATGTATTGACTTATTCCCTCCTCCAGTGGTCTGGCATGTGGGATTGTTGTTGTATGATTTAAGAGCAGAGGGAGGATTTTGGTTGCTGGTTTGCCTGTTAACAGGCACATCCTTCTACGTTGGACAAGCAGTCAGCAGAAGAAGGGTCTGGGGAACATGTCTTATGAGGAGTAGCTGCTTGTTTAGCCTGGAAAAGAGGAGGCTCACAGGAGGTTTTACTGCCCTCAACAACTCCCTTAAAGGAGGTTGTAGTGAAGTGGGTGTTGGCCTATTCCCCCAAGTAACTAGCAACAGGCTGAAAGGAAATGGGCTTATGTTACTTTTCAAAAATATATTTGAGGGTTTTAAAGTCTGCTGGTTTTGCCTGGGATGAAAACACCTCCAGCGGGACCCCAGTAGTACCTCCAGGGTGGTCTTCAGCAAAGAGGAGGACAGTGGCGATTAAAGGAGGGATGGGCAACAATCGCTTTCTTCCAAAATAAAAGGTTTTAATAACATGAAAATAACAAACAAAAAACACCTGAGGCAGGCACTGAAACAGCACCCACCCCAGGGGGATCCTGTACGGATACATGGATGGGTTACCGACAGGTGAGGGGTCCAATGGGTGTTAGGGGATTGGTCTTGTGGTGGCTAAGCCAACCACAACCTGGGAAAGATGGAAAATTCTGGATGTGTGCCCGTGTTTGGGGACAAAGAGGCAACAGAAACCTCTGTCTCCAGGAGGCGCACTGCAACAGGCTTAAGCTGTGCCAGTGAAGGCTTAGATTGGATGTTAGGAAGAATTTCTTTACTGTAAGAATAGTGAGGCATTGGAACAGGCTGCCCAGAGAAGTGGTGGAATCCCCTCCCTCGAGGTGTTGGAAAAATACATGGATGTGGCACTTCAGGACATGATTTAGTGGCCATGGTAGTGTTGGCTTGATAGTTGGACTTGATGATCTTTGAGGTCTTTTCTAACCTTAATGATTCTATGATTCTGTGAATGAACTAGTTGGAAATGACCCAATTTTCAATAGTAGTTTTTAATGACTTGAAAAAATAGTTTTCAGTGACTTGAAGTTATTTTTTAATGGTGAGTTTGTAATTGTTATGATTGTTCATCTTTACTGCATTAACTTGATCAAGTTTCCTTTTTTCACTGGTTTACAGAAATACTGTACTTTAAGAACTCCATATTCATTCAGATAATTAATTCTTGTACTTACATATGATGCACAAGTAAAAGCAGAAACACTAAAATATAAATGGGGTTTTATTGTTTTAGCAATGATCATCTGATTTCCTTGCATGGATTGAAAACTTACTACTGTGAAATAAACTTTAATTTGCTATATCAGCACTTTTATTTTTTTTTTTTCCTAAATATAGCATTTAGCTCTATAGAGCAATAGAAAGTCATATCATACGCTGGAATTTGAAAAATTTTAAAGTTAAACCACTTTCAAAAGAGTTGCATATAAAGCTGATATTTTAGAAAAAAATTGCTACTTCTTTCAATAGAAATGAGATATACTTAAGAGTTCAGGTGCTATTATATAGCTTTTTCATGTGGAATTGTAAAAATGAATGCAGAAATAGAATCTGACAAGTCTTCTGTTTGAAGTTACTACTGGTTGTCTTCTACCTTTGATAATACAATTATCCATAACTAGTTGTTCATTAACACTATCTTAAGCTGTCTTGTATGTACATCTATATGCTTTTGTTCTCATGCATATGTATGCTTTTGTTCACTGTTCTACAAACTCTCTTTAGTCAACTAGTAACTTCATCAACCAGTAACCTCATTTAGTTCCTTCCAGTGCTCATTAAAGTTTTGTTATCAGAAGTTTTCATGGAAATATTCTTAGAAGCTGGGAAAAATGTTGGTCACCATGAATCCAGAGGAACCAGAGGACATCCTCTTTTAATGCATAGACTATTTTCTGAAACATACCCCTGCAGCTGTATCATTTTTTTCTGGACTATTTTCAATCCCCCATGTGCATAGCTTGCAAACAGTTCATAATTTCCATTATAAACTGGGGTTAGCAGGATACCAGGAAGATCTGACAAGTTAAATCCAAATCCCCATTCACATGCTGATTCACATGCATTGCTTTGCAGAAGAGGTTTCTTCGGTGCCGGGAAGCAAATGCTCTGGCTGCCTTCTAGGACATTTTCCCTTGTTGAGTATGCAGGCAACATTTTCCTGTTCGTCAGAAGAATGAAATAAACCCGATTAGATTTGTTCTCTGTCTGGGAGCAGGAAATTAACTTTGAAAATGATTTAAATGTCTTGCCTGAGGAGGGACTTTTGCCACTCTGAGTTCAATAGTTCAATTTGACAGAGCTCTCTGCTAGATTTCTAATGTGTAATAGTTAGGTATAAAGGGATTAAAATGAGGTGGAATTTTTAGATTATATTACCTGAATTCTTATATTGATGTTGCTGCATGTTTTTGTTCTACTGGTATCAGAAAAAAAAATGGTCTGAAGGGGAATTATGTCAAAGAGCGCTATGACTACCTTAGTGTGCTGTATAGCAAATTTGAAGCAGGACATAGGGATAAAAAGCTGATGTTCCATGGCTGCTTTGAGGATTTTCACTTTAGACTAGCTTTAGTCTGGTCCTCCTGACTGAATGCATCCCCCATGTTTCTGTATTGCCATTGCAGAAAGAGTTGGATAGCTCTGCATCCAGATCTGCTTCATTTATGGTCAGGCACAAAAATTCTGAATTTGTTCAGCCCCATTCACTAGATTCCCACGCAACATGCTGATTTTGAAAAATAAGCAGTATTCAAAGGAAAAAAAAGTAGAATCATAGAATAGATTAAGCTGGCAGGGAATTTTAAATGTCATCTAATTGAACCTCCCTGCAGTAAGCAGGGACATCTTCAACAAGATCAGGTTGCTGAGAGCCCATCCAACCTGACCTTGAATGTTTCCAGGGATGGGGCTTCTACAAGCTCTCTGGGCAACTTGTTCTAGTGTTTCACCACCCTTGCTGTGATAAATGTCTTCCTTACATTCAGTGTAAATCTGTTCTCCTTTGCTTTAAAACCACTACCCCTTGTCCTGTTGTAACAGGCTCTGCTAAAAACTCTGTCTCCATCTTACTTATAAGCCCCCTTTAAGTACTAAAAGGATTCAATAAGGTCTCCCTGGAGCCTTCTCCTCTGCAGGCTGAAAAACCGCAACTCTCTCAGCCTTTTGTCAGAGAAGGTGTTCCATCCCTCTGACCGTTTTTGTGGGCCTCCTCTGGACCAACTCCAACAGGTCTTTCCTGTGCTGACAACTCCAGAGCTGGACACAGTACTTCAGTTGGAGTCTCACCAGAGTGGAATGGAACTGCAGAATTACCTCACTTGACCTGCTGGCCACACTTCTTTTTATGCAGGCCAGGATATGGTTTGCCTTCTGGGCTGCAAGCACACATTGCTGTTTCACATCCAGCTTTTCATCCACCACTACCCCCAAGTCCTTCTCTGCAGGGCTGCTCTCAATCTCATCATCCCCTAGCCTATATTGCTCCTGGGGATTGCCCTGACCCAGATGTGGGACCTTGCACTTGGCCTTTTAAAATCTCATAAGGTTCGCATGGCCCCACTTCTTGTGCTTGCCCAGGACATTTTGGATGGCATTCTGTCTCTCTGGCATGTTGACCTTGCCACTCAGTTTAGTGTCATCTACAAGCTTGCTGAGGCTGTACCACACTGTGTCATTGATAATGGTGTTCAACAACACTGGCCCCAGTATGGACCACTGAGGAACACCACTTGTGACCAGTCTCCATCTGGACATTGAGCCAGTGAACATTACCCTCTGGGTGTGACCATCCAACCAATTCCTTATCCACCAAACAGTCCACTCAGCAAATCCATCTCTCTCCAGTTTAGAGAGAAGGATGTTTTGAGGGATCAAGTCAAAGGCCTTACAGAATTCCAGATAGATGACATCTGTAATTCTCAGCTTGTTCACTGATGCAGGATCTCCATCATAGAAGGCCACTATATTGGTCAGGCAGAAGCCAACAGTGAGGCCATGACGGCTGTTTAGCATAGCTTCTAGGAGGACCTGTTCCATGATCTTTCCAGACACAGAGGTGAGGCTGACAGGTCAGTAATTCCCAGGGTCCTCATTTCTACCCTTTTTAATAGGTGCAACGTTTCCCTTTTTCCAATCACCAGGGACTTCACCTGCCTGCCATGGCTTTTCAAATATCATGGAGAATGGCTTGGCAACTACATCAGCCAGTTGCTTCAGAATTCTGGGACGTGTATCATCAGGTTCCATAGACTTATGTATGTTCATGTTCCTCAGTTGGTCATATCTTGAGAACCTTGTCTTCTCTTCTGGTGGGTGGGACTTCCCATCCACCCCAGTCCTGTCTTTTGGTCCATCAATCTGGGAGGTGTGAGAAGAGGGGTTGTCAGTGAAGACTGAAGCAAAAAAGTTGAGTACTTGAGCCTTCTCCTCACCTATTGTTATCAGCCTTTCCTGGCTGACGCACCTGTAGAAGCCCTCATTATTCTTTGCATCCCTTGCCAACTTCAGCTCCAGCTGTGCCTTGGCTTTCCTGACCCTATTCCTACATACTGGACAGCATCTCTATACTTTTCCTGGGATATCTGTCCCTGCTTCCACTGTCTGTGCAGTTCCTTATTGCCCTTTAGTTTGACCAGCAGGTCTTGACTCAGCCATGCTGGGCTCTTGCCTTCCTTGCCAATTTCTTACACCTGGGCACCAAGAGCTCTTGTGCTCTATGGAAAGATCTGCTAGCTCTGTTATGCTCCCTGGTCCCTGAGGACTATTTCCCAGGGGGTCCTATTGACCAACTGCTTGAAGAGCTGGAATTTTGCTTTCCTGAAATTCAGGTACCTCCTCGCTCAACCCATATCCCTCAAGTCTGTGAACTCTACCAATGCATGATCACTGGAGCCCAGGCTGCTTCTGATCTTGATATCACTGATTAGTTCACTTGCATTGGTGATTGTCAGGTCCCGTATCACATCCCTTCTGGCAGCCTGATTCTTACCTGTAAGCTTTTGACTTACTTGTGGCTATGCTTTAGAGACAGCTCTTTCTACTCTATCCATTTCCTGACATAGAGGGTAACGCCTCTGCCCCTCTTTCCTCTCCTGTCCCTTCTGAATAGCCTGTAGCCATTGATAGTTGCACTCCAGTCATGGGATTCATCCCACCAGGTTTAAGTAATGGCAGCTAGGTTGTAGCCTACTAACAGCATGGTGGATTTCAAATCCTGTTTCCTGCCCATGCTGAGTGCATTGGTGTAGAGGCACTTCAGCTGGGCTGTCAGAGGTATCATCTTAGAGGAACACCCCTTAATTCCTTTTAAGGAAAATGAATACTGGTGTATAATGGGGGATACACCCCCTCCCCAAATTTCTTCTGTATTTAAATTAATAGAAAATAGATGTTTCCCGTGGATAGTGTTCAAGAACAGATAACCTGTTGTTCTGAAACTAGTTAAAAGATTGTGGATGGTAATTGTCCTGACAGTTTTTGTCAATGAGTGAGGTGAACTTACATCTTCTGTACCCAGACTTAATGCTCTGAATCTTTGGATGGAAAGGTGGGGGTGATAACATTTTAAATCTTCAAATCATAGAATCATTTAGGTTTGAAAAGACCTTTAAGTTTATTGAGTCCAACTATTTGCCCCCCTTCGTACCCCAAAACTCCCTACTGTTTCAAAGAAAGAATCATTAAACTTGTGGATTTTGTATTAGGTTGGTTGTTTGGTGTTTTTTTTTTTGTTTGTTTGTTTTTTAAATTATTATTTATTTAATTTTAAAGATATGACTATGAATCCATCCTGAGCTGAGGGAAATAAGTGCATTTCGTGCAGTTTGTATGAAAGCTCCAGTGGGGACTGAGATGTAAGAAAAACAACTCCTCTGTACTCTTACTTTTAATGGAGATGATAGTTTCATACTCTTCGGGGCTGCCACTCTTTGATGTCCAATTCTCCACGTATGGTATAGAGAACAGATATCTAACAGTAAGAGGAATTTCACTAGGCTCATAATATCTGAGGCTGAAATCTTCCATTGCAATAGTCACATCCCATCATAAATATAACTGTAAATTCCAGAATACACTGAAGGCATAAAAAAATTCTTTGATTCTCTGACAACTTGAATCATCATTGCATTCAAGCATTTATCTTTCATTCATTTAGTTCCACAGTTCTTTAAAGAAACACAGTCTCAAAGAGATGTCCTCAGTTTGATCAAAATGAAATAGAAAGTATATAGACTGGGTTTACAGGCAGGCTGCACTAGTTATTAGCTTCAAATTTCAATGACTTATTTACAAACTAATCTGAGACTATACAGGCACCAAAAACACCAGACACAGATGAAGTGTGAAAGGTGGGAGGCCAAGTTAAACAGCAGCAAGAATGTGACTGTTTTATACTAAAATAATGCCCAAAATAGCTTGCCCTTAAAAATATAATCTTTCTCTCCACTGTCTGAAGAAGTAGTCCAGGATGACTAGTCTACACATACACTAGTTCAGATTTTCTGAAGTTAGTTTAGATGAATCCCGTGTGCATTCAGTTCAATACATACATGTGTAGTTTGATTACATTCATTTGCTAGCACTTGATGGATACCTAAAGGTAAAAGTTGAATTAGTGTTAAAATTCAAACACTACTAAAATGGCTAAACTTTGGAAGAAAGGTGGTTGTGTTACCTAATGACTCAGCTTCAAGACAGGGAGAGAGATAAGTTAGGCTAATGCAGCTGTGCATGGGAAGCTGTGCAGTCATGTAGTTTGTACCAAGATGACTAACCAGACACTGCTTCCAGGAAAGCAGCTCATTGGTCTGGGCTAAGAGGACTTAATCTCAACACTGCCCTTTGACACTGCTCCTGCTGCGGTGCCACAAGTCTGCCATTTATAGAATCATAGAATCATTTTGGTTGAGGAGACCCTCAAGACCACCAAGTCCAACTGTTAAACTAGCCCTGCCAAGTCACCATTAAACCATGTCCCTCATCTATATGTCTTTTAAATACCTCCAGGGATTGTAACCCCACTGTTTCCCTGGGCAGTCTGTTCCAGTGATTTACAGTCTTTTCTGTAAAGAAATTTTCCTAATATCTGACCTAAACCCCCTCTGACATAAGTTGAAGCCATTTTCTCTGGTCCTGTTGCTCGTTACTTTGTAGAAGAGACCAACCTCACCTCACTACAACCTCCTTTCAGGTAGCTATAGAGAGTGATAAGGCCTCCCATGAGCCTCCTTCCCTCCAGACTAAACAACCCTAGTTCTCTCAGCCACTACTCCTAAGACTTGCCCTCTTGACCAGCTTTGTTGCCCTTTTGATACACTCTGGCACCTCAAAGTCCTTCTTCTAGTGAGGTTTCAGATTTTTACCTTTTAAAGACGATCAATTTACTTATCATCAGTCACACAATCTAGTCAGTAAGATTTACTCTCATGTAGTCAATGTTTTTCTCTGATAAAGTAATCTACTTTTGAAGTACTGGGGTTAAACCCCCATCCCTGAATGAGGGTTGGCATATGGATGATGTCTACAACCACACAAGAAAGACTCTCCTCATTGTTTTTCTCCAGGGGTCTGGCCAGCCTTGGGTAGGAACTGATTAGGAGATCACCACCAGGCGCCCCTGCCTTCCACATTAACTTGGAGGTGGGGCAAGAAGCCACCTCTATAAGAGCTGACTCTGCTTGCAGTGGGGTAGAGATTTTTTTTTCTTTTAAGCAGTAGATGTGGTGTTGGAGGATCCTGGCTATTGGAAGGGCTCCCTGATTCTTCATGGCAAGAAGTGGAGTTTCCAGGATGACAGGGCCAGAACATGAAGCTGTCTCTGAGTCCCTGCTATATAACTAGGCTCATGGCCTGGCTGCCACCATTGCCCATGGCTTGGCTCCTTGGCTGGCTCGCTCCCTTCATGTCCACTGTGATGGGTGAGTGCATTGACTTGTTCCTCCCTCTGGTTGTCTGGCACTTTGCATCTCTGGTGTGTGGTGTGGTAGCGGAATGAGCAGTTTGGCTGCTGGTCTGCCTGTTGATAATATCATTCTATATTGGGCAAGTGGTCAGCAGAAGCTATCCTCAGTGTTTATTCTCTGAATGTTTCCAGCTGCAAAAGTGATTACATTTTCTTACCATGAATGGAGATGACCCAATACCAAACATTTGATCTGAACTTTCTTGGGGCTATGAAGAAAATTATATATGGATCCAGGTGCTCCATTTAAGAGCACTCATCTTTGTCATTGGATTGTATGATAAATCTAATAATATTTCTATAATGGTATGGCCAGTAACATAACACTGCTCCGAAATGTGGTTTAAATTAGTCACTTATAAAACCCAGCTGTTCCAGCTACTGAATGCTTATATTCTATACACATCACAAAAGGAGTTTAGTCTGGATTCCTCTCTAGGGATGAGACCTTATGTCATGATCATTTTGGTGTTTGACTTTGAAAACCTTCATTCTGCATTAGAAAAAGCTGTAGAGCAGGAAGACAATTTAGACAGCAATGGATGTCTGATATAACCAGATAGGTTCATCACTCTTCCCTCAGCTTGCCATGTCCTCACTTGCCACTTCTGAGACAGAGTTCAGACCAAGCAAGAGGAGGCACTGTGCAGTGAGTTTGCTGAGCTGCAGTGCCAGTATTTAGAAAGGGACAGGGAATGCTTGATCTGAACTTAATCTCTTTAAACCCAGAAATATTCCACCTTACTTTCCTTCAAATGCCAAACACTAGAAATAACTATCTGAACAGGTAATTTCATGTTCAATTCATTTATTCCTTGTCCTTTTGACAGGGTGGATTGTTCTACCTTTGTATCACGGATTAGTATTTAATGTATTTATGCTTCATTTTGTAAATATGCAATAAAACACATTTTGTAAATATGCAATAAAACACATTTTGTGATAGGCAAACCAAAACAATTCCCATTTTCCAGCTTTGTGCAATGCTTCTGATATGAATGGAGGTGCTTCACAGAATTTCTGGGTCATACAGCAATGAAGCCACTTTTACCTTTAATAGGGATGAGACTGTAAGTTATACTCTTTCATGTTTTAAAATTTAATAACCAAATTAAGGAAGGATACAAGGTTTGGAGGACTAAAGCATATGAATTGTCATGTTTCCTCTCAGAAGAAATGTGGAGGATATAAAAAACATCAGAAAGGAGGAAAGATCTTTTTCTCTTCTGTATGTACAGGATACACTTACAGTGCTATTGCATGGCCAGAAGATTTTCTTTGTGCTCAGAGAATAAAACTGCCCAGGGAAGCTTTTGTTCTAAAAGAGGAAATTTAACAAAATATACAGACTGGAGGAAGGGGTTGTATTAAAGTTAACATGAAGGAATAAACTAATTATGGCTGACTGGATCTTGAATATTTATAATGCAGCCAGTAGTGGCTCCCTTTGGGCCACTTGTTTACCAAGTCTGTTGAATATATATGCCCTGACAGGACACACAGCTCTGAAAAGAGCTGTGTGCATAACATCAGATATAGCTGGAACACTTGCAGGCTGGAAGGCTTATTCCACTAAGGCTGTGTCTGTCTTGAAAGAGACAAATTTGGGGTATCTTTCCTCCTGGAAGTGTTTAGGATGGATAGCTAAAAAGGAAGATGCAGGAGGATGAAAAACGGGAACTAACATTTTAAGAGCAGGATTGACCGTTTTCCCCACATTATGCTAGGTTTTTATCCTGGGACCCATTTTAGTAACCAAAGCACTAATTCTGACAGCCTGTCGTACCCCACATCACATTTCTCTCACTTTTCCTCTTCACTGCAACATGATGCAGAAAGCAGCATTTCATCTTGGGGACCAGTGAAAAAGCAGAGTTTGTATTGGTCATAATGGCAGAAACAGACTGAAATGAAACTCTGCCTTGGTGTGGGATCAAGCATCACACACCTGTGACCATGATTTATGATGGTCTATCCAGATGGCAAGTGAAATCTTTTTTTTCCCCACTTTCTTGCTATCTATGTAGTAAATTGCCAACAGATCTTCCTGTACGGCCTTTTAAAAGTAGGGAAGATCAAGCAGGGTAAAAAAGGTATTTAAAAATAAGCTTTGAAAAAGAACAGCTTTCAAAAACGCAGTTGCAGCATGGTTGCACAACACATTCAATTTATATGAGATTGTGCTGTCAGAGAGCTCTTTCACCCACGGCTTGTTCAAATACAGCCAAGTCAGACACTGAGCTGGGGGGGAGTCGTATAGATGTGAAAGGGGAGGACTATTATTTGCAAGAAAATTCACGAATGGCCTGCGCTGACCTAAACTTCTGACTGTGGGTGAGGGTTGTATTTTGGAGGCTTTTGGCTCATTGACCATCCCAGGCACCATCTGCAGGGAAGCTGATGAGGTTGTTCTATTTGCAAGCCATTTGATTTATGTCTGAGGAGGTGAAATTTACTCCAGACCCTGTTGCACACATTATGAGTTGAAGAGAGAGGAAGCAAAACCTTTTCTCTCTTCTCCTTCATCTCCTCCTCAAACTGTCCCAGTGGATGACTGGAGGTCCATGCAAATGTTGACGATCTACACTGGATGTGAGGTGGTAATGGGCAGATACAAGTGTTAAGAGGTACATAGTGGTAAACACTGTCTCTGAGCGAAGAAGGAGTGAGTAGGAACTATGGGGAGCAATCAACTGACCAGTGCACATTGGGGTGACAAGGTAGTGTGCCTCTGCTGGTCACGCGCTGGCCACAGAGCTGCATGGGTGGCAGAACCAGGGACAGACTGCCGCACAGTCAATGCTTTCACTGTAGCTAAGCAAACATTCAAGGATTCTGTACTGGCGTTGCACATATGCCCTTGGAGATGTGTCTTCAAAACAGCCTTCAGATAAAGTGCTCTGTTGTTTGAGAGTTTTATATTTCTGCTGGCACTTACAAAAAAGCCTTCAGCTGAAACAATGCTTTGTCCTTCAAGGCTCTAAAAAGTGGGTGAAATCATGAGATTTTAAACTGATTTTATTTTAATGTTGTTTAAAAGGAGGACAAAGGTGTAAAATCTGTCACAAATGAATATCTTATGCTACCAGCGTTGTAAAAGAAGCATGCAAGTTTGTATTCTTGGAAGAAGGCTCATGAAACATAATCACATAGAAATAATTCGTTGCTGCATTTTGTGTTAAAAAATCTGCCTATTCCATTTCAGATTCATCAAGATAGCTCAATGAACAGGGCTATCTGATAGCTTAAGACTCAGGCCCACTCAGTACATTAAAAACTCTAATGAGCAGTGAGGGAGGGGGGAAATGAGCCAAGAAAGACTATGGGCATTGCTAAAATTGATCCTTAACAGAGAAGAATGGCTGCCAAGGACAGATATGTTGAGAAAGACTTTTGGCATTAGCTTTTTTCCTTTATGCTTTATTAATGTCACATCACATTTAAATTCTGCTAAGCATGCAATGTAAAATAGTTTACATCCAATATGAATTCAGGCCAACATATTTAGAGAATCATACTGGATGAGGAAATGATCCCAGGACACTGAGTTAGTTGTATGGAGTGTTATGAACTTCATTGATTATCCTGACATTTCACTGTCAGCATTGGCCTGCTACATATGGCTGAGGATGCATCTTGGTGGTCATAAAATCTAACTCTTCACAGAAGGTACTTTGGAAGCAACTATATAGATGGTCAATTACATTTCCATCTTAACAAAAGACAAACAATTTTTTTTTTTTTTTGTTAAAAAAAGGGATCCAGATAAAAAGGAGAGGTGAAAAATGAAAAGCAATGAAACACAGAGTTGTAATAATTGCTTATCTGTTTGGAGAGTCATAAAGAAAAAATGATACATACCTTCCTAATGTGAGAAGCAGAAGTATCAAAAACGTCAGCTGTCTCAGATTATTTGTGTAGTACAATGTGCTAACAGAAAAAAATATCTTCTTCATTTTGCCCAGGGAGGTTAGCACTTCTCATGATGGGTGTGGAATCCCATAATCATCCAGGACATTTCCCCCCTCCCCCATTACCTTTTCCTGCATGAAACTAGGGAGGAATGTTAACAGCAGCTGCATTCTGGATTTTGTTCCACAAACTGCACAGGCAAGCTCCTGTATGCTCTTCAGAGAAAACAAGACAGAGAAGGCTTGCTCTTGAATCACAAAGCATGAATGCAGTGCGTATTTTCACTCTCATTTTGCATCTCAGGGGTAAAAGGAAACTCTTTGATTCATTGTTGTAGCGGTCAAGATGTTTCTTTACTTCAGATGGATGAAAAGATAATATTTCAAAAGTGTGCACCCATATATTCTAATTTCATAGTCTCTGATGCTGAAAGACTGTGTGTTGGCTTTGGGGATAAAGAAAATCAGTTGCTTTCTGCTTAGCTGTTATAGCACATGAATATGTTATGATTCTGACTAATACATCACTTCTTGAATGTTATTATGGGTTGAATGTTTTCAAAATGTTTTTTTTTTTTTTTTTTTTTCTCTCATCTTCTTCAGATGTGTCAGTAGTAATTTCTAGTTTATTTTCTAGGGGGGTGTCAGATGGCCTCTTGAGATAAGACTTAGTGAAGTTAATTCTCATTCTAAATGCAATACATCTTAAAATCAATTTCAGTGTTTTCATATGGGGAAAACAAATAGAGGCAGAGCGATTCCAGATACTTTGAAAATACAAAACTTCAGGTAAAAATTTCAAAGTGTATCCTTAAATCTAGACACCAAGAATCTGTCTGAGGGACAGGATTTCAGAGTTGTCACACACCTATTTCACTCAGTAAGGTAGGATATAAAGATCATCCAGATATATAAGGAGGGTGAAATCAGCTGTTTAATGAGGGTAAGAAATGTGGCGATATTTCAAGGTCAAGTGTATTGTACTTTGTAAATCTATTGTACCTCTGAAAAATTACACTTTTGCTTTGCATATTTTCTTTGCAGTCTGTGCTTATTGTGGCAATCTGGTTCTTGAATATACAAGTAAATGGAGTTTGACACAATTACGAAGAAACTTACAGAAAGAAGGCACCCTTTACCTGCTGTGGCAAAGCTGTACTCTTACCAAATTAACTTCAATTTAAACCAAAACATGCACAACTTCCTTTTTTATAGTTTAAACTCCAAGCTTCTCACAGGTGCTTTCTTCATCCACTTGTTTTCAGCTGATGAAATACCATTAGATGAACATGTCAGAGTCAAGAGGGGAGTTATACCTTGGCATAATACAAGATCTGCAGTCAGTAAATAACTACATTCTCTTCTGTGTTATATTATCTGTCCAGACACTTGTTTAGATTGGTTGTCATAGCCCTAAATGTCCCCTCATCTGTTTGCTGTGCTGCCAACATTGCTTGTATTTTTTTTTTTCTTTCTGTTTAAACATATTCTTTTCTTGTCATACAGTTATATTGTTTTCCATAGGAAGAGTCAAGTCTTATGAAAAATCACTGGGAAATAGAGTATGTCACAAAACTGTTTCAGTGGAAATTCCTGAAGCATGAACAAGCTGTTATTCAGACCAATTTTCCCCAAGTCTGTTTTGACAGAAGGTGCTGTAAACTAAGCTGTAAAGGTTTTTTTCCTGCCTGTAATATTTTAGAAAATATTTAAAAGTTTCTTTGACACCTGCACATTCTTGTCATGATAATCAAAGTACATACTCACCTAGTAATTAATAAGGGTGCTGGGTAACTGTCTAGTGAGAATATTTCTGAGTTTTGCATCGATATAAAATAGATCAAGGATATCTGCAAAAAGCAGTGTGGAAAGAAGAAAAGCAGATGATTTACTGGCTCAGAGCAGCTGAGTAGAAAGGGTGTAAATGACCCATAAAAGAGACCACGCTGAGTTCAGTCTGAAGGTGAAACTCTGTCAGTGTCTGGCAGCAGTTACACAGGAGGGTATCTGAAAGACGGTAGATATGGAAGGATCTTCCCTATAGTTCACTTGCTTCTGATAAAATTGAGAGTAACTATCTTTACCTCACAATACAAATACTTAATAGCTGCATAAAATGTTATGATAGCCCCAGGGAAATTCTGGTCAATTCCTTTACAATACTAGAGTTAAGGGTGCTGCTTCAGCAGAGCAGTGAGTTCGACATTTACCCAGACTTGCAGCCTTTGTTGCCCTTCTTATGTAGGCGTGCTGGCCAGAACCAAATAAAATTAACAAATTGAATTGTTTCAGTCTTATTTGACTGATACCAAAGATGACACAAGGTTTTTAGGGTAGCACTGTAACAGCCAAGGAAATCCTACACGATGCTTCCTTCCTCATTCTTTAGTAAGTAACTGAATTACGAATCTTCTAGGAGACATCTGAAGGTTTTTATTCAGCGTATGCTGTTGGCATTGACGTGGCTTTAATACAGAGAAATGCTTTAAAGCTTTTTATGTTTGGTTGTGGTCTGTTCCCCCCTCCCCCTTTTTTTAAAAAAAACTAGAGCAGAATCCAGAAGTTCTTTGTGTGGATAATTACATGGAGCAGGTTTGTCTGAACTGTGTTTCAGGGAAATAAAATGCTCCTCAGGTAACATTTTGTCTGCAGTTTTTGGCACTTTTAGTTTCTCTAAATGAGAGGCTTTAATCAGAATTAGGATTATGTAAACTCGGTGCTTGACAGCTTCCTTTTTTAATACATAAAAAAGAAATTGTTTTGTTTAATGTTTAAGATCACCAAAAAATATGACCATTAAATTAAAAAATAGCCTTTTTGACCTTCCATTTTTTAAAATAGTAAAGGTAAATTTGGCCATATTTTACTGAGCATTGCAATAAGATTTTCCTGATTAATGGAAAATACAGTTTTTAAGGAGGGGAAAAACAACTGATGCTGCTATTAGCCATTTATTTTGCTTGCAATTTTGCCTCATCTTGTTTTTTATTCCATCTCTATTTTTAATAACATCCAGGTGATGATGTTCAGGACATAATTTAGCTACCCTGGAAAAGAGGCCTGTTGAAGCACATGAATGCGAGTCCTAAAATTGATCAAAAGCAAAAAAAAAAATGTTTTTCTTAAAAGCACAAGTATTTAAGCAATATTTTCAGTAAAATATTATCTGTATTGCTTTTTCCATAGACAAAATACAAACGAATGCAGCAAACAAAAATTGCATCCATAGAGTTTCATAAATTAAAGCAAAAGAATCAATTCTTTTTGTTTCCTGTAAGGAAATGTCAGCCCTAAACATGTGTTGTTAACAACTCATTTCAGCTCTGGTCTGCTACAGTCAGGGCAACTGCAGGTCTTCGTATGCATTCAAACAACTAAGAAACTGAGATTTACTGAAGATCAGATCTATATGAATGAAAAAATAATGCCATTTTGGAGGGAGATATAGTTGTAAATTTATTTCATTTTTCTTGTGACACAGTAAAAGCCTTCTAAACCACAAAAAGATATTCTGCTTGTTATTCTGAACATCCAAATGACGAAGAGATACAGTTGCAAGAAGTTTTGTGCTTAAAAGCAAATTATTCAGCAAGATCGAAATCATGTTGTATCTGTCTACACGCTTCTGCTGATCAGGATGCTGGCTTGCCATACCTCCCTGATTAATAACTACTGCAGTTTTAAATATAAATTCAAAATACTGATAGGATCATTCTGAATGATGAAAATAATTGGAATGTTGCTGAAGTACTGACTGATAATTCAGATTAGATTGGCCTTTTGTGTTGGACTCGCTGATTGAGATTGAATTTTTACTGGTAGTTTTTGCAGATAGCAATCCTATTTAATAAATTATTTTTATATAAAAATTAAATGGCTGAGTGTTGAAGCTAATAACTGCAGCCTCCTTAATGTGAGGCAGTCTGATGTGGTTGACATGCAGCAGCAAGGGGAGAGTCACCAGGAAGTGTCTGCATAGTATCACACCATACTAATGTGGGCTGTGATCTTTTTCCTCCTTACATCACTTTAGACCATTGCTGGGTATGTAAGACCCTTATTTCAAGGCTGGAGCACAAAGACCTGCCATTTGTTAACTGTAGAGGGGTCCAGTTATGTGATGGTTTTTCAACTCCTTGTGCATGAGCTGGAGTTAACCTAACACATATTTGTCCATTAAATGTTACTATTGTGCTAAACTAACAGAAACAATAAGTGATCAAATTCTTTTTAAGCATGCTGTTTTAGAAGGCAACATTTGTAAGCAAATATGGTACAATTTCATTAGGTAGCTGTTTTATCTCCCAAAGTGGCAGCCTTTATCACTAAATCAAACTGAACTTAGTATCTTGTTCTTAAACATCAGGGATAATGTTTCTATTTCAGATCTTGTGATATTTGCAGTTCAGGACAGAGATGCTGGAAGGACTGAGTCATGTGTTTACTGATTTTACTAGTACTCCACATAGAGTGCACTGCTAGAATGTCAGAATTCAGTAGGCCAGAGTTTTAAATTAATAAATACAGAAAATTTAAGTATTACAAATGAGAGTCAGGCAGCTTTTTACAAGTGAGCTTAGTACTTCTTAAGAAACAAATCATAAGAGTATAAAGGAATCTAACATCTGAAAAATCCTCTGAGAGACTCATTTTCAACTTTCAAAGTTTTGCATGGAAATATTACGACATTGTCATTGTTAGCTGGAGTATTTATAATATATAAATACCCAGGAAGAAACTTGGAATAATCTAAAAATGCTGTAAGGAGATTGAAAGCATCTGGACCGCAGTCACGGCCTTCCCTCACCTTCTGTTTGATTGCCTTTCTACAACAAGGCTGAGTTGGGCTTGCTTGCATGAATCTGGGCTACTGCCAGTCTTCCGTGCAGATTTACCCTTCTCCCCAAAGCAGCACAGGCTGCTTTTCCCACCACCTTCTATTGTGTTGACAGGAGAGTCCATGAAGCCATTTCTGTCCTGCATTCCTTACTGGAAGCCCTGGCAAATCATCCTCTGACTCCTGCTGGACAACCAGGCACCATGCCTGGTATTGTCCCTCTGTTGTCTGTGACCAGGTGAGCAGTGAATATAGAAAATAAGTCTCATTGCAGGGGGAGATCTAATCCAATCACAGCCTGCTGATAGGACAAACCAAAAGGTCTCCCAGGATGGGGACTCAGGAGT
Source organism: Merops nubicus (assembly GCF_000691845.1). Taxonomy (NCBI): domain Eukaryota; kingdom Metazoa; phylum Chordata; class Aves; order Coraciiformes; family Meropidae; genus Merops; species Merops nubicus. The sequence continues at coordinate 4,237 of NW_008586025.1, read as the reverse complement.
CGCAAACTAAAAAGTAATTACAGCAAGAGACAGGTAATGTAAGTCTTTCTCAGGAACTTTCTCGACTTCCTTTTAGCTTTTGGGAGAAACTGCAATATGTAAGACTAGCAGAGCACAGCAAGTCTTTACTAAATCATTTTCCATAGCTAAAGCTTCTGGCACTTGAAATGGTGAAAAGGTAGCTATAGCTTAACCGACAAAGCTGCTACATTTTAGTCAGAAGGCAAGAAAATATGGACAGATTTAAAATAAGTAACTGGAGCACAATGTTTGGGGACTGGATTATAGAATGCACATCAAGCCTGGTTTTTATTGCTCAGGTCAGTGTCTGAGCATTATATATAAATAGGGCTACAAGGCAATTCCTTCTGCTCTTTTGCATGGCTCAGGCCATTGTGCAGATAATGAAAACAGTGTAGGATATAATCCTGGAATCCCAACAGGGGTTGGTGGCTGACACAATGACAAGGAAGCTCCCACCTTCCTACTAAATTTTGGTCATAGGTTTTTAATATCTATGGAAAAAAACCTTGCATTTTTATGTAGTTATGCAGTCCAGTTAAATTTCAGGTTCTGGATGCAAGAAATACTATTTGACTCTCACCCATCACGGACCTGCACAGGCACCACGGATCACATGCAGTCAGCAGCATGCAGACTGAGGCCCATGGGCTGAGTATATCTCCAATATGTGGTCACAGCAGAAAGATGCGATGAGCTGCATGTGGACTCAGCAGCAGAGCTGTGGGTGCAAAGAAATCTTTCTGGCAAGCCCACTTATATCTCTGCTGCAGTCTAAAGAAGCAGGTACTCTTCTGTCATATGACATAATGTGTGTATGTTGCCATGCTGTATGACAGGATGCAACACTCTTTTCTGCGTTTGGAAAGAAAACAGTCTCCTCACCTTCAGTGACGTGCATGCAAAGTTTGACTCCACAGCTTTTACCTTGGACGTAGCACCTGGACGTAGCACACTCAGTCCCAGAGACTTCTGAGTCATGAAAAATCCTAAACTGGCCTAGCATGTGGCCCCAGGTGTTGGCTTGCAATCATCTGTAACGTGAAATTTTTGGTGTGGTACCTGGCATAGGTGCAGGCCAGGTGAGCTACCACCCTTCCTGAGAGTGTCCAGGCCCAGCTTGTGGGACAGCATAAGTTCGGGACCTAGCATGCAGTTTCAGATGTAGACAACCTTTCTAGCAGGCCTGAAGTCGCTGGCACAAAACTCTACTTGTTTTATAACCAGTGAGTTGGCACTTGTCAGTGAGCTCAACAATGTCCAAACTGTTGAAGTCCTTCATATATAAGCAGCTCTCTCCCACTAAAGCAGTACTGAAAGGTGACCGTGGATGACCAAGGAGGCTCTCAGCAGGCAGACAAGCCTTGCTGCTTCATATTTGCATGGATAATTTGTCTTAAGAACAGTAATGACAGTAGAGTAATTGTTATCATATTCTTTCCTTCCCAAGCAAGCTATTTTTGGAAATGAATGTGCAGCTAGACTGCTGGTCCATGCTGCCACAGTCTGATTTCAGTCGAAGGATTTATTCTCTGTATTCCCACGTCCTCCTGTCTTCCACAGTTCTACCTAACGAGAATGCTCTTGTAGCCAAAGGCAGGAGGAAATCCGTCATGTACCCAGCTCTCCCACTAGCATGCCTCCCCTCTCTCTTTGTCTTGCTCTCTCTCCTTTAATTGGGCTAGAGAGAAAACATTTTACAATCCCTCTCCCTCTTTCCCCTCATTAGGCTAACGATGACATATTCTTTTTCCAGAATGTCTTTAGGAGCACACTATAGCAGCCACTGCTCTTTATTAACACTGGAAGAAGCAAAAGCTGGTGGCTTGCTTCTGAATTTCTGTAGATGCATGTAAATTCCTAAGAAGAGATTTCCCTGAAATCAGATGTAATACAGCAGCAAAAAATCAATGGGGAGAGATCAGAATTTGTCTCAGAGGTGTTTTGAGCCCCTGTAATTGCTCATGTTATCTTACACCTTTATTCTTTCTAATGAAGGTAGGCCTCAGGTACAATGATGCAAAGAGATAAACCTTGGGCTTTTTACATATTTTTTTTCCCTGTGCTTTATGATACATTTTACCAGATTCTGTGTGTCAATTTTCCAGTTTGATTTTCTCGCTTTTGTCTGTATATTGATACAGATACTGACAAAGCCATGTGCAACAAGTTCAACATTTTTTTTTCATGCACTTGTAACTAGAACTGTTCTTTTCTTCTTTTTACCCAACCTCCACACTTTTTTTTTTTTTCTTCCTTTGCTTTTTGTCCTTCCTGCCTTCCTGGCTTGCTTTCTTAACTTTAAAAACATACTGATGAGTTCTAATAACTCCTCTGTACTTCAGTTACTGCTGCTAATTGCAGTCAAACTTATCACCAATTTTTTACTTTTTTATGACTATAAAAACATTCTCAAATCCCAAATCCTACAGTCACATTATTGACCTATATTACATTTGTCTACAGAGTTAAAAAAAAAAAAAAAGTTAACTCATAAACAGTATAGGCTACTATAAACCAAACTAAAATTAGTTTAAATTGCTGATTTGGACAAGGCACACTGACTGGAAGAAGAAACTGTATTTAATATACAACAGAGTGAACGGAAAGACGGATAAATGCAAAATGGATGCATTCAATAGTCATTGCCTACAATTGATTTAATGTGCTAAGACATTAAAGTTACTGACTTCCATCAGAGGTATTTCAATACTTCAAGGCATTGGTTAGTTAGCAAAGCCTAATGTTATATCTTAGAGTGAGACAAATATTATAATCTTTATACAAAAGAATAAACTGAGGCACAGAGGAGTAAAGTGGCTACTAGAAGTCAACTGAATCACAGTTGCATCTAAAATAAATTAAAACTAAAACTGAGAAAAGCTTGGATGAGACTGAACCTCATGTGGGCCATCTGTGGCCTTTGTTTTCATCCTTTTTGGTCGTCTTCCACCCCAAGCCAGTGTCCACAGGCTCTTCTGTTGGCCAGCATCATTGGGCAGCCTTTAGTGTCTTTAAGATGTATCTGACTCTCTGTATGGAGGCACCACTTCCAGAACTGTGCCATGGCAATCCACGTGCTCATAGAATCTACAGGCAAATAGTGTCAGGATCTGACTGTCTTCCCCTGAAACATGTGCAAAACTAAGGATGGTTTCAGTGAAGCAAGAGCTGAGCCAAATATCCCATGCCAGCAGAGCTTGCAAGACAGTCTCCATGCTAATTCAATCACTGGCCTTCCCACCGAGACTGTCAACAAAGGTGCCAATTAGTGCCTGTTGGGATGATGATTTTTGTGATGTTGACACCTGTCCACTATGAACTGGACTGTGACCACCATCACATTTCCCATTAGATGCTGAGCAGCTGTCAGGTGGTAGCAAGGCTGAATGATGTATTAGCTTCTGTGCACATCAGTAAATCAGACAGGCTGTATTGTCTCTAAAATGCCTTTCATGTCAAATTATTTTAATCTCTCTTTAATAATGCAACTGACTTAGTTCCTTTGATTTTATGTTTTCTAGCTCATGGATTATTTATTCATATAATATCAAGTAACGTTGTGTGACAAAACAAAACAAATTTAAATGCAAGTATAACCAGATTTTGAGCTTCAGGCACAAAAAAGCACACTTGCAAAAATGTACTTACATAGCCTTTTAACAGTGTTTGGAGTTATAAATTGCATAATTATAAACCTATCTCACTTCCTGCAGAATTCCAGCTTGACAGATACAGACACCTGCACAAAAGAGTGTTTGCTATAGACATGTACAGATTTTTAACATGTGCATATTTGAATACAGTGTCGGTTCACTTTGGAGCACAGAGGGAGCATTTTACATGCAGGTGCCAAACAGGTATGTATGTGCATACACATGCAGAGATCCTGACCAGAAGACCATTGTACATAGAGGACTTAGTGACTCACACAGAAATTACCCTGATCAGGTGCAAGCCTGCACTGTGTTGTGCACACATCACCTTCAGGTTTGTGTTGGGCTGTACATATCCTCTGGCTGCAGGATAAACTTGGATAATTCTAAGTCAGTCCTACTGACTTGGTAGGACTAATTGGTCCTACCAACTGTACCATCTATGGGTCTTTACCGTTATCTAAATCAGCAACAAATTCTCTTGTGGATATCTTTTTTGTTTGAGAGTGAAAATTATAGAGTTATTTTCTTTTAGGAAAATCATAGAATCATAGAATCCT
>NW_008586024.1:0-7523 GCF_000691845.1 Merops nubicus | reverse complement strand
GTCCTTCACAGCTTGCAGTTGCATGGGGAAATTTGTTTATATAGTGGGTATATTAGTTTCAGTTACTGGAAGGGCTTCCTGACTGCAGATGGAGTTCCCAGCAACAAAGGGACAAGATTGAGATCAGGACAGAAAGAGGATTATGTACATAGTGTGGCTTTCCCCTGGCAATTGCTGTATGTTTGGAATTGGGCTGATGACCCGGCTTTTCCCTTCCGTCGTGACCTCTTTACTAACTTGGCTTGCTCCTTTCTTTGCTGCATCATACGCTGTGAGTGAATGCATTGATCTATTTATTCCCCTGGTGACTGGTCATCTTGTGTCTTTCCTATGTTCTTTGGAATGGGATGGTAAAGTCTCTCCTATATGTATACTACTAATGGCCTTGTCCTTCCTACTGGGACAAGTGGTCAGCAAAAGAATAGTCAAGAACCTACATACTACTCGTCACAGATATAGAATAGAATCACTATGGTTGGAAAGGACCTCTCGGATCATCAAGTCCAACCTTCATCCCACCATTTCCCTAACCTCTAGACCAGAGCCTCAAGTGCCACGTCTACTCGTTTTTTGAACCCCTCCAAGGATGATGACTCCACCACCTCCCTGGGCCCATTCCAGTGCCCAACCACTCTATCAGTGAAGAAATGCTTCCTAATACCCAACTGAAACCTCCCTTGATTCAACTTGAGGCCACTTCCTCTCATCCTATCATTAGTAATTTGGGAGAAGGGACTGACACTAGCCTCAGTACAACCTCCTGTTAGGTAGTTATAGAGAGTTATAAGGCCTCCTCTTAATTTCCACTTCTCTAGACTAAACAACCCCAGTTCCCTCAGCTGGGCTCCATAAGGCCTGTTTTCCATCCCCCTCACCAGCCTTGTTGCCATTCTCTGGACCTGCTTGAGCACTTCAAAGTCCCCCTTATTCTGTGGTGCCAAAAACTGGACACAGGACTCAAGACGTGGCTTCACGAGTGCCACGTCCATGGGTGTGATCAGTGCCCTACTCCTGCTGGTCATATAATTTCCGATCCAGGCCAGGATGCCCTCGGGCTTCTTGACCACCTGGGCAAGCTGCTGGCTCACATTCAGCTGGCTATCAGCCAACACCCCCAGGTCCTTTTCTGCCTGGCAGCCTTCCAGACACTCCTCCCCAAGCCTGGAGTGCTGCCTGGGGTTGTTGTGACCCAAGGGCAGGACCCAGCCCTTGGTCTTGTTAAACCTCCTACAACTGACCTCAGCCCATTGCTCCAGACAGTCCTCCATATTTGTCCTGAGCTCAAAATTACACTTAATAGTTCTCCTGAGTGGTGTGCTCCATTGTTCTGGGAAGATGTGTCTTGTGTAGCCCCACAAAGGACTATATTAAAATTTCAGCCCAACTTTCAATGGGCAAGAGCTTTACAGAATGTGCACCTGGAACAGATCAAGGTGCACTGACTGTCTCACAGCTTCATCTTCTGGGAAAGTAAACAAACAAACCATCAACCAAACATAAATGAAGTCCAAATATACTGAGAGAATGTTATTAGAGGGTCACACAGGATGGGAGCTATGGGCAGCATTACATATGATGTCCAGGAATTTAAACTCTCAGAACTAGGACTTGGGGGGGGGGGATATTATGAGCTCCTTTCTCTGAGGATTAGACCATTTGTGAGTCCAGATTTCTCTGGGCATTATCAGAGCAGCAGCAGCTTCCAAGCAGGGTTACAGAAGGTCACACAAATAACTATGCAGAAAGCTGGATTTGGAGTCATGTCCCTCTTAATCCCTGCAGTGCTGCAGGTCTGTGATTTTGCACAGACTACTCCAGTAAAAGCTGCAGACTTGCAAGTACTGTGTTCCTCCTGTGAGGGATGGTGTGTACTAAAGGTGGTTCCATGTGGTATAGCAAAGGTTGCAGAGATGGAAATCCAGAAAGCTTGCTCCTGTCGCTGCAGATTTGTGGGAAATATTATCCAGTGCTCTGTCCCCAGAGTACAAGGTGCTTTTGTCTTTTACGAATGAGGGTCTGAAGATGAATCCTGATTCTTGTTTTTGTTATAAGCTATTTTGGTACGTTCACTGAATATTCATCTGATGAGGTCCCATGAAGTCTGCCAGGCTGTACCTCTGTGTGCAGCTGCTCATGTGTGTGTTGAATCTCAGCCATTGCACTCCTCCTCTGCAGGCATTTTTCTCACTGAAAGATGAGACCAAGGGTTTCCATTCTCATTGAACATTTCAGTCAGTTAAAATAAGGAATATTCCCACTTGTCTCTGCTTGTTTCTAAGAGCACCAGACTCCATTCTTCTGTCTTTGCAGTCAGTCCAGACCAAGTGCCACAGTGGGACTCATATCCATACTGTCATACACAGGGCTCGCAGAGATGAACACACTTTGCCCATGTTTAGGAACACCCTGTCCTGGAAGACCCATCCCACACTTTGACAACAAGATGCATCCAGCAAGCACTTTGCACCCCCTGTGCCTACAAGGAGCTCTGAGAAATTTGGGATTCCTTAGCCTAAAAAAAGACAAGGTTTAGAAGAAGTCTCGTCAATGTATATATCTGATAGGAGAGTGTTCAGGAGATGAAGCCAGACTCTTCACTGGTACCAGTGACAGGAAAAGACACAATGGAAACAAACTTAAATACAGAAAGTTCCACTTAAACATAAAGTATTTCTTACCATGAACTTGATTGAACATTGACACCGGTTACCCAGAGAGACTGTAGAGTTTCCATCCTTGGAGATATTTAAAACCTGAGTGGGCACAGTCGTGGCCAGCTCGCACTAGCTGACTGTCCAGAGTGGGGATGCTGAACTAGACAACCTGCAGAAGTGCTTCCAGCCTTGATGATTCTGTGATTCTGTGGCTCTTGCATAGCCCTGGAAATACAGTGACTTCAGAGAGCACAATCACAGGATCCCAATACATCCGGCAGACAGGATCACGGGAGTCTCCTCCTCACAGTGCATCTATTCCAATTACAAGTTCAGGATAGTCATGGCTTTATGTAGTCAAATCTTGAACCTTACTAAGGACAGAGATCCTCTATGTCTCTGGTGATCTGTACCAAGACTGCACTATCCTCTTGAGGAAAAACTTTTCTCCATGTCCAGCTTGAACATCTTAAACCACTCTTGTGTCTCTTGCTCCTTTTGTGTTGTCTGGCACCACTGAAAACCACCTAGCTCTGTTCCCCTGTATAACTACCTTCTACCAACAGTTTGATCCCCTTCAGCCTCCTCTTCACCTGGCTGACAGAGCCCATCCCATCTCCCCTCATAGGCCCTGTGTCTCAGGCCTGAGCATCTTGCTGACCTTTCTCCACATCACTCACAAATTGGAGGGCCCATATCTTGACGTTGGTTAGAGCAGTGGCTGGCAGGGTAGCCTGAGTCATGGGCAGCCCAGACAGGATTATTTCCAGTCTAATTCAAATAATTGCCTCTGTCATTGTCTCCTAATCCAGTGAGCAACACTGAGCAATACTTGGCAAAGGTTATGCAAGTCCTAATTCACGTTTCACAAACGCTAAGCCACACTGAGAAGTATACTAAAAAGAACTTTGGGGAAATGCAGTGTAAGAACACTCAGAGCAAAAGCAGTCCTTAGTGTGCATCCACTAGAAGTGTGACTAGGCTGCCAACATGCATGCAGCTGGTCTTGTGATGACATTCAGCATCTGTGAGTCTCTGGAAGAGCCATAGTTTTGTCCACAAGCAGGGTATCTAGGATTTCTTAACTACAGAAGTGTGTGAATGACCAAAGCCAAGCTGCAGGTGGCAATCCTACCATGTGAGGCAAGTCAGGACACATCACTCGCCCAATACATAAATGAGACAAAGGTGTCTCAAAGTGAGAACCTGAGCTGCTGATGCTGAGAGTGGGAAGAAAAGTGCCAAGAAGAGACATTTAATCTCACCACTCTCTGTCATCCAGATGTCTGATCTGACACTCAAAGGTAGCCACCTGGTTCTGCAATTCATAACGGCCAACCCTTCTCTGGCCTGGAAGAAGGTAGCCTTAGCAGGAGCAGTCCATGAAAATGCCTGGCCTCAAATATTGGTGCACCAGTTTGGGGTCTCCCCTTCTTCTCCATCACCTCCCAGGGAAGATTAGCTGCATGAGCAAGTGGTCTTAATTTCTGGAAAGGCTGCACACACCAACTCTGAGGGCTGAGGCTGTCCCATGCAGCAAGGGATATTTGGCCTTGCTTGGGTATGTGCCTTCAGTAAGTGCTCACCGGACAGGAGCCCAGTCTGATCTGCGCATTCACCTGCCACTGAACTACCCTTCTTTGTCTCCCTGGCCAAGGAAATGCTATGTCCTCCACAGCCCTTGGTTATACTATTTCCCTTGTTGATGGTTTTTTGGAGGGATTTTTTTTTTTTTTTAAATTTCACATTTCACAGCAAATTTGTAATCCATTAATCCATAATAATTCCTAAAGCTTTGCAAAACTGCTCCACAGCCAGTAGTTTTTACGTGGCTACATGGAGCCAAGTACTCCTGTTGGTTATATGACATGTACTTGCCTGTGTTCAACAGTATTCATTAAAGAATAAAGGACTGTATCTCCAGGATGCCAGGAAAGAACACTTTTACTCTGAAGGGTCTCCCTGTACAAGCCATCCTTCAAGGTTTGGTTTAATCTACAAATGTAAGCAAAATTTGTTCAGTACAAGGTGTCAGATGAAAATATTGAACAGTGCTGGCTCACACAGATTCCTGCAGAATCACGATTGATACAACACCCTAGTCTGACTGTGAACCATTCATAATTCCTCTCCGAGTGTCTTTCTCCAGTCAGTCTTACAAGGATGTTGTAATTACTCCACGAGGAGAAAATTTTCTGAAAACAGACAGAATAAACTCAAATGATTGAGGTAAAATTACACTTGAAAGACATTAAAATATGGATAAGTGCAAAGCATGCAATCTACACAACCAAATAAGGCTTTTTCACAGCTGAGTTACTTTCTTAGGCACAAAATGTTGCAGAACATGTGAATTTGTTTTTAAAGGCAGCACAAGTTGGCATCAGAGCCACAAAAATACTTCTCATCACTTTTGGCAAGATTTAGGAGAATCTGAAGTGCTTTAACATTTTTTCTTCTCTAATTATGGGTGGATTACTTTGAAGTGTAGTATTCACATGGAATTTCCTGAATGCAACATCTCTGTGGTGGCTTTTAAACTTCCACAGATGATCTTTCTTTCAGCTGAACTCTACTTTAATACAGGTTTAATGCAATCTTTTGTTGGAAAATTCTACCTATACCCAGGATATCAACTGACAAGTGTTGCAGTCTGCTATACAAATGAAATGCCCCCCAGCCAGTAAGAGCCTACTCATGCTTTGCTAGTTTCCCAGTGAGTAGATTTAAGATTTTAATTATTTGAGAGTCTCCTTTCAGAAGGTCTCAGGGCTTTGGGAGAAGCACTCTGGAAGCAGGTGCCTGAAGTATGAAGCACATGGTGGCTGCCTTTCCTTTCTCATCTCCATCTCTTGTCACTTTGCTTCACAAAAAAAATGTACTCTTCCTGCCTCCTCCTGCTGTGTAACTGGTTTAATAGCTCCACTGTTTAAACAAGGCCAACACAGATTTAAATAATAATGCTGTTGTCTAGAATGATTTTCTGCTGGCCTCACTACAGGCCTCAGCAAAGTCTTCCTGGATGGTCTTCCCAATTTCCCTTTATCTTAACTGAAATAAAAATAATGAAAAGAGTTTAATTTCTAGAATTTCTTGGCTATTTCATTTGTTCAATTTACACAAGGTCTTCTTCTTTCAGGAAGCCACCTCAGGTACCTGTTGGGAAAATGTAATGACATTCATTATCTCAGTAGATAGAAGCACAGGTGAAATTTCAGTTTGTAAGTTTAGTACAAAAATAAAACCACAAACTTTTTGATATAGAGCACTTGTGGTTATATGTATGGTTTGTCAGTTCCCAGCCTGTATAATCCTGCCAAGAGAAAGACATGAAAGGTTTTCAAACAGTTGCAGTTAGCAGTGAGCCTTGACTGGCTATTTCAAAATCAGTCTCCGTTAGGCTTAATAGAATTAGTAAAGTTCACCACCCAGCCAGGGGAAAAAAGCAAAGCAAAGCAAACCAAACCAACAAAACCCAAAACCCAGAAGTCATCTCCACATTTTTGCTGATGATGTCATCTGTGCAAGGAGAGGTAAACAGTGCTTTTTGCTTTTGCAGATTTGCTGCTTCCATCATGTACAGTGCTCTGCAGATGTTCATACGTGGAGTGAAGTATGAAGTGTCAGGTTCTGCCTTCTGGAAGATGATTAGTCAGTTGTATTCAATATCCCATCTAGAACTACCTTTATAAAAATGTGAGGAATCAGAGGATAATGCTTGATCCAGAATTTCTCAGCTCACTGTGTATAATCAACAGCAGAAGCCAAGGTCTGGTCCATGCCACAAGCTCTGCCAGTGATCAGAGGTTTGTTATAAGACTCCCCAAAAGGATATCTCCTGAAACTGAAAGGGGGATCTTCTGCCTCAGCTCTGGGCTATAGGAAAAGGACAAGATCTGTAGATAAGGTCCCTGGGTCAGATGTTCCTGCTAGGCAGTGGAGTCTCAGCATGTCACCTTTCCCATGTCCTCCTGCTCCATGCGTAGGTGTCTAGAGGCTCACAGAGCACACAGAGGTCTGAGGCAGGACAGCAGGTTTATGTTAGTGCTGCCTGGACTAAGGGCCTGGCTGTGAACAAGTCACAGAGAGATCAGCAGCTGAGAAGAATTTCTTCCTAAAATCTAGTCTAAACCATTTCCCCTTGCCCTGCTATTAGACAATCTTGGGAAAAGTCCCTCTCCAGCCTTCCTGGAGGTTCCCTTCAGGTATTGGAAGCAGTTCTAAGGTGCCCCTGGAGTCTTCTCTTCTCCAGGCTGAGCAACCCCAGTGCCCTCAGCCTGTCCTCACAGCAGAGATGCCCCAGCCCCTGGATCATCTTTGTGGCCTCCTCTGGATTCACTCCAACAGATCTATGTCCCATTAACAGTGGGGACAGCAGAACTGGATGCAGTATTTGAGGTGGGGTCTCACAAGAACAGAGGAAAGGTAGAGAATCACCTCCCTTGGTCTGGTGGCCACACTCCTCTTCATATATCCCAGGACACAGTTGGCCTTTCCAGGCTGCATGAGTTCACTGCTTGTTGTAGCAGGCACAGCCCGCCCTAGGCAAGGACCGGCGTTCGGAAAGTCTCGCGATGTAACGGAAAGCTCAGACCCTGCCAGGGGCGCTGTGGGTGGGGCTTAGGATATATAAGCAATTGCAATGACGCAATAAACGCCATTTGCAGCATCCTCCATACTGGAGCAAGTGTCTTAATGGCCCTCAACGGTAGAGGTTGAGAAGCCGCGATCCCGGGATTCAAGCGTTGATAACAACAAGTGGTGACCCCGACGTGATTGCCGAGTGGGCAACGAGTAGGACTCGTATGCTGGCACCATGGGGCGTGGGGCTGGCCAGATGATGTTGGACACGGAGTGTGTCGTTAAGGT
>NW_008586023.1:0-576 GCF_000691845.1 Merops nubicus | reverse complement strand
AGGAGGAAACCAGCTCTGTGCTGTGGTCAGTAGTACTGCAGTAGACTTTTTTCTCCCTTTTCACTCATTTATTCCAAACAGCCTCTCTTCTGAGACTGACCTCTGGTGGAAGCTCAGCCTTGTTTGCCTAATGAGTGTCATCTTGTGGACAGGTTGGCTAAAGAAAGGACAGGTGGGACTATCAGAAACATGGGGACAGAACTTTAGCAGAGCCTGTTGAAAGAGGACAAGGGTGAATGATTTTAAAATGTAAGAGGGAGATTTAGACTGGAGAGAAGGAAGAAACTTTTTACACTAAGGGTGGTAAAACACTGGCTCATGATGCCCATGCCCAGAGAGGTGGTCACTGCCCCATCCCTGGCACCATCCCAGGGGAGGTTGGACACAACTCTGAGCACCCTGCTCTAGCTGGGGATGTCCCTGCCCCCTGCAGGGGTTGGACTGGATGAGCTTGAAAGGTCCCTTCCCACCCAAACCAGTCTATGAATCTAAAAGGAAACCAAGTTTGCCTTTATTCTTTGAAATACATTGAAATTCATACTTCCATCCCAAATATGTCACTCCAAAAAAAAAAAA
>NW_008586022.1:990-29809 GCF_000691845.1 Merops nubicus | reverse complement strand
CGCCCGCCCCCGCCTGCCGGGGCGACGGCCCGCGATTGCGTGACCGACCTCCGCCTAGGCCTTTCGCGGGGTAGTTCCTTACTGCGATGCCGAAAAAACCCTTTTGTCTTAGCAGTGCGCTTTCGATTGAAAAGAAAAAGCTTTTACTTCTGTGTCTCCAAAGCTTGCCAATTTTCTATTTTTTTTGTAGCCTGATGTTATTTTGGGTGGTTGTGACTAAGTCAATGGTTTTACAAGTTATTTTTTTTTCCAGGGCATTTGTTTCTCTTATCTAAGTAGTTTGACCTGAGTGTGCTAAAATGCTGAACTTGTTCATGGCCATAACGCTGCCTATGTTTTGCTTTCATTACCTGGGAGACGAATGAAGTGTGGAGAAAATTGGGGGTGTCTCAGATTTGTGCTGTACAAGAAGGTGTTCTCAGTTTAGATTAAAGTTTTCTAACATTTATTTTCCTTATTTGGAAATGTATGGGGTCAGGTTTTGAAATACTTGCCCTAATTTACACCTTACTTGGTTGAGGACACAGAGTTTGACCTAATATTCACAGAGTTTTATACAAGGAAGACAAAACATGGACACTGCAGCGTGGTAGCAGCAACTGATACAAAATAAATATGTTTTTGTGATAGAAGTTTATTACTTGAAGAAAACTTGCGATTACTGAAGGTGGAAGGGAACATCTTTCTAAATATAAATGTGATTTTTAGGGATACTGCTGTAGATGTGGTGATGCATTTGAAAACAGTGTTTTGAAAGTTACCAGTTGTGTTAGTATTATTCTTCTACTAAAATACTTTGTTTAATTCCTCAATGGCATGTTTAGGTTCTCAGACTTGTTGTTCTCAGACTTGTTGCACTGAATGAATTGGCAGACACTTGTTCTCAAACCAGATGCATTTTGTGATGTACATGAGTTTTCTCAGAATGTAAATTATAGACCTTGGCCTGATCTGATCTGAGGATGACACCACTGGTGGATGTGCTGTGAGACTTGGAGATCTTGGTGGCAGAGAGATACTGCTCTTTTTCAAGATACTGGGAAAACTTCAAATAATTTCACCTTGAGCAATGTTACTTGTGAAATGCTTTTAAGTGGATAAAATGGGCTTCCAAACTTTGTCTCACCAAACTTGTAATTTAATATTCTACCTTCAGGAGCTTCAAGTGCAAAGGAAGAAAACTGCATTATATTTTAAACCACTTGCCTTTCAATAAAAGAACTATGGGTAGGAAAAATACTGACATACAGAGTTATTTCTTAGACAGCCATGAGCAGTGTGGAAATGATGAGGGTCGTCTTGATGGGACTGCAGCCTACTAGGTCAGTGTTATGTGCTCGCACCTCTTTCAAACCTGGAAGGTAGTGCCAAATGTTTTCTTGTGAAGAGTGTGAGGGGTTTTGTGCATCTTCTTTTCTTTGTTTCTTTTACTGATTTCTAGAAATTTGGCCTCCAATTCAAGGCGTCAGCATATCAGAATACTGTGACCTGACACTTGCAGACCTACTATAAAACTGAATGTTAGTTTTCTGTAGCCAGTTTGTTGTCTTTCTGTAATGGACTATTTGACCTTTGTGAGAAAAGTCTTTGGACTATCTCCAGAACTCTGGTGGGAGAGGGGGAAAACATGGAGGCAGTTTTGTCCCACAGGTTTGCCTAAAGCATGTAAGCTCTGGGCCTATTTAAGAAGCTACATATTTCTTAAATGAAGGCATTTGTTTTACTTTTTTTTTTTTTTCTTTCACTTACACTTTCAGGATAGATTACCAACAGAGATTATTTTCTTACTCTGTGTAACTGCATAATGTACCAAGTTGCAGTTCATTTTACAATTACCTGTACAGCATAACAAGTACTTGTATATCTTGATAGGCTTAAAAATAAATGAGGAGTCATGCAAGCAGGCAACAAAATACTTGATCTACAAGGGCTTGACTTTTTCCTTGCAAAGTTATCGGAATTTGGGGTGGAAGCCAGGAGGAGTACCATTGAATGCTAGCTGATGCAAAGCCTTCTGAGATAGTGAGACAGAGAAGGAATCTTTTGGATTTGTGGACCTGTTTTTCTGAGCCATGGGCTTGCTGTTGCTTTGCCTGTAGTCATGGCAAACACCACTGACTTGAGATAAAGGCAAATCATTGCCTGGGGTCATGTATTAAGATTAATAGGATCAAACTTTTGCCTTGGGAGGAAGGCTACATAATCACATTATTTTTTTAGGTTGAGATCATTTCCGTCAATTCCAATGTTAATTTCCTCTAAAGTTATCATACTTACATTTCTGTCTGGATCCATTCTACCTGCCATACACATCTGTACTGCTTTGAAGGCAGGTGGCTTGTCTCCAGTGTCATGAAGTAGATCATGAAGTTTTTATGTGGTGGAACAAGAGAACTTAGGGTCGCTGTTCTAGAAAGTAAATGTGTGTTTAGAATGGTTTAAGAATTTTGTTAACTTTGAATTCTTAAAGAGGTGGTAAGTACTTCACATCATAACAAACTCATAATGTAACAGGCTTTACAGCTGCCTTCCAAATATTTCTTGTGTGCAGCAGCGTTGAAGCTGTAAGCTGCTTAACTTTTGTAGGCAGAAACCTGAACTGATACATATTTTGGGCTTCAAAAATGTTTTCTGAGTAGTGGTGCTTGTGAACATATTCTTTCCAGCTCTGAGGAGTGCATGGAATGCACATGAGAAAAGTGAAAACTTCAGGTGTATGTGGTTGCTGACAAGTGTCATGACTACTTGGATTCACTTTTTTTTATATTTTGCAAAGAAAAGGTATACACCTCAGATCATGATTTATCCAGTGCCATAATGGTTATGGCCAATTTCACTCACCTCTCTGGACCAGGCCCTGCAACATTGTTGAGTGTTTGCTTTATCCTAATTACACTGTAGTCTTTCTTACAGTTTCTTTTATTTGGGTAACAATGGAAAACAAACATGGAGAGGTGCGAAAGCTACTAAAATTATTTTCCTGGGTTAATGAATTTGATCTTATGTAAGATTAGCTGTATTGCAATGAGTCTAATGCAGTGTTCTCCAGGTAATTTCTAAGTTTCTTACTATACTTGAATTTTCTTCTTAGCTTCCTTTTCCTATTAATACTACTGTAAAAATGATTTTTTCAGAGAGCCTAATAGTATCTATTTTATTTTTCTTTTCCTTTTTTTTTTTCTTTTTTTCCTTCTCCGTTTTAGTAACTATTGTTAGCTGGGATGTCACATTTCCACATTTTCATTTCCTCAGTCAGTTATTGGAGTAGACCCCTTGACAACACAGCAACTAAGACTATTTTCCATTCTGATTTTCTCCTCTTTCCTACAAATAGTTCCCTCATAAGCTGTTCTAAAAATTTGGTGGAGGTTCATTAAGAAGTACAGAAATAAATTTTCTTTCCTAGACACAACTAAAGATTCTGCATAACTTGTATATTTGATATCTAGATGATCCATAAAAATCCTTGTGTCTTATGTTGGTCATGTGGTGGTTTTCAATCTCTTGGCTTGCTCCCTATTAAATAGGTCAACATTTCCTTTTTTTCCCCGCTCTTTGTGTGTGTGTTGTTTTTTTTTTTTTTTTTTCCTCCCCCTTCTCCCTCTTTCCTTGGTCTGTGGCTATTCTGGGGTTCTAGTACAGGATGTCTCAAAACGAGAGAGATAAGATCTATGGGTATGTTTTTTTACCGAGGAAATACTTTTCGAGGTAATGGGTTGTATATTTAATTAACTGTAAGTATTCATGCTGTGGGTCATTGGGGGACTGCAGAGAGGAATCTGAACGGTTTATTTAATTTGAAGTATTTGCTTGTTTATCATTCTACAGATTTTGGCACGTGGATTCAATATGTGTACATGGAATTAAATAGTTACAATAGATTGGTTTGTCTTAGTGGGAGCCATTAGGGTTGATTGAGTGCATAATCCTTCCATCAAGTGGGAGCTGGAGAAACAAAGGAGCTGTTCTCATTTATCAGGGAAAGGTTTACTTATTAGTGCATGCCAAGTTTTACACAACAGAACCTGAGAACTTCAGGCGTCTGAAAAAAAAAAGAAGCATTTAAAATTTATATTTCACTTCTATATTTGAGATAGGGCAAAGTTGCATAAAGTAATACGAATTGATCAGAATATGCTCAGCTTAAAATAGTACAGGTGCAGCTGTAATTTGCTGATAGACTTCTGACTTTCAGTTGCTTTTGATAATGGAGACCCACTACAGGTTTTCTAGAAATCTCTCGTTCTTAAGGTATTTTTGGTAGAGCATATTAACAAAGCTCAGGAGACATAGGTTTAGATTATAAAAACAGTGGGAGCTGTGTGGCTGTACCTCAAGTAGCAGCAATTATCTTAATGTGTGAAAAAGGAAGAGAAGGCTTGTGATATAAAAAGAAATGGGGGTTAAGTGGTAAGGAAATAGTGGAGCTGTTCCAAACTGGAAAAGTCCTGGTAAAGAAAAATTGAGAAAGAAAGTCATAAAACAGGAAAAAGTGTCCTATATACGGTCATACAGCAAGAAGTAAGGAGAATGGTTCTTGACAGCAATATCTGCTTTTGTTGATTCATTCTAGTTATACATGTTGCTGTATTTGATCCATAGAGAGAATGAGAAGAGGACAGGACTGAAAATGCAATGAAAATGAAATATTAGAGATGTTGGGAAGATGTTGCTTTCCTAATCCTAAATACTTCCTGCTGCTAGAGACTGTTGTTTTATTATTTCCCCTATGTCATAGGTGCATAGGCTTCTTCACACAAAATTGCGTTTCTCAGCAGACAGTTTGAATTTGGCTCTCACCAAATTATTGTGCTGGTAACTACTGACTCATACTGATATTTCTCCAGAGACTCCTGTGAATGCAGAGCAGGTGATGTGTATCTTAGAAGCCAGAACTCTTTTTACTCCAAGCTCTGTTTCACCTGTTCCTTCAGCTGTTGTCAGGGATAACATCAAGAGTCTTTTAAGGAGTAAATTACATTACTATGGATTTCCATTTCTTGTTACTAAATGTCTTCAGTTCAGGCGTTTTCCTTTCTTAGCTTTAAGGCATGCAAAAATAAGTAAGAGCTCCCATGTTCAAGGAAAATGTTTATTCTTGGAGGCCAAAATGAGTACTCTTATTGATACACTACCTGTGAGTTGAAATTTGTGTTTTGGTTTTGCTAGAATGTATGTGCCCACAGTACAAAATGATCTCTCTAGAACATATGTGCAGGAGTATAGTGAGTTTGTAACTACAAATAGTATTTACAAGCTATTTAGGAAGCAATAATATTATGTATATTTTTATATATGAAGTGCATCTATATTATATGTGTCTAGAAGCATGTCCTGATTGTTATTTCTTTTTAAGGTCAGTACAAGTGGTTTGTTAATTGACTTGCACTTTTGGTGTGCTACAGTGTTGCAAAATTTTAATCATTAGAAAATCTTGTTTCCTTGATGGTGGTGATTTTTCACTTGCTTCAGCAGGCTAGGGATGGGTGTCAGTAATTTAAAGAGATGGCCTTGGAGGTGATTTGTACAACTGAATTAATAATTATTGCCATCTTGTTTTTAGAAAGCCTTGACCTATAAATATTTAAGTAATTTGGCTCCTGTCACAGAAGAAAAGATTTATTTATTTTTAATACGTTTTATGGTCAGAGTCTTGGTGCTGAAGTGTGTGAATGATCGTGAAGTGTGCTTTGTTAGCTCCTACTGTAGGCTGCTTTATTTTGTAACTTCTCTATTGAAAATCACATAAAATCTTTATAGATGAGCCATGTAGTAGAATGAAAGATTTTTATGTTGTGCTTTACAAACTTGTTAGAAGTTTGCACCATTTCAAAGGCAATATTTGTGCTTCTTAGTGCCTCTAAAGTCTGTCAGTGCACCGTGACTGAATCCTTATTATTTCTCTCTCCCTTTTTTTTTGTCCTCACACCCAGTGCAACCCTCTTCAAGGTTTATAGTGGAGTCTTTAGTATTCAACCATGCTGAAGCATAGTCTTGTATAGTAATCATTCTTTTATTGTTCTAGAAGCAATCCAGATTCCTTGTAGACTTTTAGTGGTTAATGCTGTAGGTCTCTGAATGTGCTTGTATGAATTAGGTAAGCAAGATACAGTCTCTGTTTCCAAGGAGGGTTCTCATTGGTGAGGTAACTTTTGAAATGCTTCTTTAAGTAATGAAAGATAGCATCTTATTTAGAGTTAAGAACTTTAGAAATAGTCAAATGTCTGCAGTTATTAATATTGAAAAATTAGCTACTACGGGTGGGTACAATCTGTAATATAAAAATAAATGAATGTGTATAACTACATTAAAATCGTAGGCATGCTTTGGGCAGACAAAAAGATAAACAGGACAGGAGCAGCCTTTTTGCTTTGTTGTAATTACTCTCACTATATTTCTGCAGGGATTCCCACTCTGCTCACATTTCTTGACAGCAGAGCTATGTACCATGGACATACACTGGCTAGTATAACACAAGCCTTGTAGGAATACTGGTAGAGTGGGCACATTTATAGCTTTGCCTGTTGGAAGGCCAGGCTGTGAAGCTGCAGTGCTCTTACTTTATGGGTTTTGCCTATAAAGATCTTTGTATGCAAATTATCTGGCTAAATATTTTCAAATTAGCTAATCCATACAAAGATTCTCCCAGACTTGGAATCACATCTACTGCATATGTCCTTTTTGTATGAGTTTTACAAATAAGTATGTAATTACTTCCCAATCAAAAGTAAAATTTCTGTTCTAAATACAAAAACACATTTAACATTCAGGAGGTTGACATGAATGCAACTGAACATAGAATTTATAGATCATGTTTGATGTAGGTTATCACAGGCCAGATAAAGCATTTAGAGTGTGAGCTCTTCCCGTGCCTCCAGACTTGGAACAAGGGGACTGTGCTATTTCTGTCTTGTGTATCTCTATCAAGGCTCAATCCTATTAATTTTCATTCTGTAAATACTGTCAGAGGGATTCATTTCTTAGTTTTCAAGTAATAAGAATTTAACTACATGGGGAAAAAAAAGCAATGCTTCTGAGAGATGCCTTTTGGATTTCAAGTGTGTGCTGTTGTAGTCGATGTGGCAGTTCAGAGTATTTCCCCTGATTTTCCTATAGGCAAACCACTGGTTCCTTGTGATTGTGCTGGAAGACAAATTCAGCTTTATCAGTTTTTGAACCAACAGAAGAAAAATATTACAGGAAGTTTGGCCTTAAACAGAGACAGTATATTAAATTACCCTAATGAATACATACTAAAAAAATCCATCTGCTTGAAGTGGAAAATCCTTGTTCCAGTGCCTGCTCTCTGGACTGTTTCTGCTTTCCTTTCTTCTTTAATGAACAAGCATTTCCATTAACTAAGCAAATCTGTGAAAATGGATTAAACCCCAGAATTTTCCTTCACAGCTGAGTGTCCTGATTGCGGCTCTTGAATGTCTCCTTCCTGTGGTCCTGAGTTTGGAATTCTTTGCTGCATAGTAGCTTGGGTGCAGTGGACCTCTGTTCTAGAGGGATTATTAGCCTATGGTGGTTGTGAATGGAAGTATTTAATTGCAGAGGACCAGGAACAGAGGTCTTTCATGTCATGAATTAACCTACAAAAGACTGCCAACACATCCTTTATCTTCTCTGTTGCTGGAGATATTTCTGGATTTCAGTAGACATGACTTGCTATTATGCTAGGCATGACTTAGGCATTCTAGTTTTATCTTATTTTTCATTATTTAAATATTATAAACCTGTCTGGGCTTAAGTGGGAAAAAACACACCTGCTCACCTGGAACAGATCCATCCTGAATAGAAGTGCAGTACAGATCTTCAGGAATTGGGAAACTAAACAGTCAAAATGGCAGAATATTGTGAATGTAATGTTCTCCAGAACTGACTCATCACAGTCCATTTTCTTGAAAAGTTGTTTTGGACTGACATAGGGCAAAAGACCCTAATGTTCAAAATGCCCTAAATGTTGGGGATTTAATTTTTTTTTTTTTTTTTAAACATATGGCTCTTGGAGAAAATTGGCAGAAAGTATAGAGCTAGGTGTAAAGCCCATTTGAGATGAGAAGAAGGTTTTCCAGAAATGTTTGTGGGTTTTCATATATTTGGGTTGTCTGAGAACAGTGACTGGTGTGATTTAGTTTTTTGGAATTGTTTCTTATTTAACTTCCCATTGTGTAAAGTGAACTTCCCACTGTGAAGTGGCCAGAAGTTCTGTTGCCTTCAAGGAACCAAAACCAATTTTTGTTTCTCAGTAAGAGCTACCAGTTAAAACATGCAATAATTAAGTATCTGAAAAAGATATTGAAGCCTTATGGAAAAACTATTCACTGCCATGGATGCAGAGCCCTTTTGAGAAACTGATCCTAATTTCTATTGTAGATTTTTGGTTTTTAACAGATGTTTAAATTGGTTTTTAATACTTGGAACAGAGACCCTTTCTACTCAACCAAATGAAATTGGTGCTCAAACTTATTTGTTCTCTGTATAGGACTCTAAAAGAGTATTTAGTGAAAAAACATATGCATACTTTATTGCACCTGTTTAGCTGATTCCTTATGTTCCATAAGGGTAAATGCGTTTTGTCATTTGTGTAACGGTTCTTACCCAAGAGTCTAGAAGTTGTTACTGTCCATTGTGTAATCCACATTTATTTCTTTTATAAAGTGTATTTCTGAGTAAACAGACCCTGCTCTTCCAAAGGTGTTGTAAAGCATTTGGGAAATCTTTTTTTTTTTTTCCTCCTCTTTCAAAGACTGCTGACTCAATAGGCTTTGTTAGCTTCCTCAGGGGTGTCACAGTAACAATTGTAATTCATGTTTGACAAGATGTGTGCTGAAGGAGTCATAAAGTTTAAAAGGAAAAAAAAAAATCACTTTTAAGGTCCAGTAAACTGAGTTTCTAAACTAAATACTTTAGGAGTGTTCTTATTCCTCATTATGAAATGATCTATTATTTAGGTAACATACAGGGAAGAAGGAAATAGGATTAAACAGCTATGCCTCTTATATGTACAAACAAAAAGCAGCATTTTGCAGCTAATTGCATCATTGTTTGACTAATCATCTAAGTCCAGAAATGATTGAGGAATTCTTTGAATACTGATACATTTATGTGAAGTCTCAGTCCATTACACTATTCTGTTGCTCTTTTTCACTGATCTTCTGTGATGCAAGAATTTTAGGAATTCCATGATTTTTATATTAAGTATTTATATTAAATTTTTGGGAATCTCTAATGCAATTAAAGATGTGTTTTTTATATCTTGTAGCATATTCCACTTTAATTTGCTCAGGATAAAACACTTAACAACATAAGTAGATAGATGACTTGAAAAATTATTTTCTTTTTCAATTTTGAAAGAAACCTTTTCACAAGTTTGTGACTTTAACTCAAAATTTAAGCATAGCTGAGACCTTTTGCATCAAGATTCAGAAAAAAATATGTAATTATATCTGATGTATAAGTCCCTGAAAAATACATTTGTAATGGAAATGCCAGGAGACCCTTAACTATAACCATTCTTGTTAGTGTAAATGCCTAGAAATGAATACAGTTTTCATTGATCTTCTGTTATGTGACACAAGTGACCACTTACAGAGAAATCCATAACAATTCCAGTTAACTGTCTCCATTCAAAAATGCAGTTAAAAGTACCCACCTCTGTGCATAGGCTTTGCAGAATGCTTTTGTGAGCTCAAGTCCCACATGAGATTTGTTTTGAAATCATAAAATGTGTAAAACTGATGCTGATTTTTCCACTGAGGCTATTTCTGCCCTCTTTTCACAGAAGACTTGTGGGTGATTAAATGACTTGAAATGCAATACAGGATGGCTCCTATAACGTCTTAGATGTTAAGTGTGAGTGGGAACAGGGTAGTAGTCTCCAAAATTGTTGCTGTGCCATAGGTGCTCCTTTGAATTGGATGTACTTGGTAGTTTTTATTGGCCAGAAAGTCATAAGACCTTGCTGGCAGCTTTAATTTAAGTATATTTAGAGCTGACGAGTCCAATCATAGGAAGAGTGTACTTTTTTTTTTATTCTTAATCTCGAGTCTGTACCATAACCAAATGAGTTGGTGAGGCAGCATTAGGAGGCTTGTGTGGTTCCTACCAGGGCCGAATTTTGTTAGTTGATAAATGAGAGACATCCATCAGTCATCCTTTTTTTACTTTTGAGTCAAATGAATAAAATAAATATTTTTGTTCTGAACCATAAGATCAATTTTGGTAAGGTAGATGGTAATGCAGAGTCTTAAGTGTATAATTAAATTTTAATTAAGTTTTTAATTGAATTGACTTTTTGAGAACATGGTGATATATGAACTTCTGATATGGGATTTGACATTTTAGAGAGACATCTATGTCACAATAATATACTGACTAGATAACAGTTTTGTTAAAGCATGAAGGCAGCAAATATTTAGTAAAGATTTGGAATGAGAGATTTCAATCAAAATTACTGATCTTGTATATGAAAAAGTTTGCGTTTAATCAGTTTTATGGGGAAACAATTGCTTTTGTAATGAAGTGTTTAATATTTTATGTAACTTAAACTATCCTGAATTCAACTTTTTGAAAGCAAAGAATGTGCATATGTGTTTTCTCATTTATTTGTACCAAATAACATTTTTGAGTGGAACATGTAGTACTGGTGGCAGGTAAAACTGTTGTTAATTTTTCTTTTGTTATTTTAAATAGTTTGCATATATTCCTTTCAGTATCCATTAGCAAATTGGAAAAAACGTATTTATTTTTTTTTTTTAAAACTGGATATCCTATTTGAATAATATATTGACTGCAATATACATAACCTTTTTATCCTTGTAGATGTTAGGAACCAAAATATTTTCTGTTGGTACTTTGCAATGCCTTTCTTGATGAATGACATTCAACTACAGTTCTCACCCCACGATCACAGAAATGAATCCCTGTGTGCTTGTGGCTGTTTTTAACTCAGTAGTAAAATTGCTCTTTGGCTTTTGAAAATTGTTTCTCAGAATTCTGTGCTTGAGGAGCATTTGCTGTCAAAATAAGCATGTCACTAGGGTGTTTGGCTGGTGTGGAGCTTGAGTCTACCTCTACTGCTTTGACATTTACTATTCAGAACTGCAGGATGGAATAGGAGAAGTAATGTGTTGAAACCACAGCATCAAGATTCAGGTCAAATATTAGTCAAAACTTTCAGTAGTACAGATACTGCGGCTTGAAAATGGTGATTTATGTTACTTTTAAGCACTATGATTTTGTTGGAAAGGTTAGAGGCCTAGTTGATACTACCTTGGGAGAGAAGGAAGGAGTGGAAAAAAGGATCAGCAGGAGTTCTAGATCATAAATACATGACTTCATTGCAGTTAACATTCTAAATAAGGGTAGGGTTTTTCTTAATTTTTTTCCTGAATAATAACTTAAGTGGAAAGGAATTGTTTCAGTAGCCTTAATTATGAAATAAAGGGGTAAGTTAATATCTGCATTTCATCACTTACTGGGAAACTGAATATTAAATAGATTGTTATAGATTTATGTATTAACAGTCCATTAATAGTATTAATTAATGCTGTTTCATAGCTTGGATGATAAATAACAGACTGCTTACTCAAGCTTGAAATCAGAATGTTCCACAAATTGGAAGATAATTCTGTATATCTGATGGGCAAATCAGGAAAATAATGATATCAACAGAATAGCCAAACTGTATTATTTTTGTATGACTTGGATTTTTATTTTAGTTTTTGCATCAAAAACTTTCTGTCTCAAGAATGTATCCCTCTAACCTTTCCTTACCTTCTTTCTTATCTTTAATATAAGGAAAACTACAGTTGAGTAACAATAGCTGTTAAAAAAAAAAAAAAAAAAAAAAAAAAAAAAAAAACCATACCCAACATATTCTTCTCTGTGTAAGAGAAGAATGTATAATAAGATCACATTTCTTTAATTGCTGGGTTTTATTTCCTTAGGCCTGTTTAGAAAGCAGGTGACAAGGAGGAAGGCTTAGTTTGAGACGGTAGAAAGGCAAAATCTTGAACAAGGGGAGCTGAAAGGAATAAGCATATATGGAAGTAGATCTGTTCTT
Organism: Merops nubicus; assembly: GCF_000691845.1. NCBI lineage: Eukaryota > Metazoa > Chordata > Aves > Coraciiformes > Meropidae > Merops > Merops nubicus. Next base: position 17,739 of record NW_008586022.1, on the reverse strand, counting down.
ATAGTATAGCAGCATGGTGTCTTATCCTAGTTTATGAGAGCAAACTTTGTTTTACATTTCTAATAGTTGTGATATTCAGGTATGCAAGCTCTACAAAAGCAGTAAGAGCAAAAGTAATTCCAGCAATGAAGTAGCAGTATTTACATGCATTAAATAGTTTGAATTGGTGACGGTGGTACATGTAGTCAAATGTTAGTGTAGCATAAGAAATTATTTTGCATGGCCTAAATATTTTTTTCATTCATGAACCTAGAAGGACTTTATTCTTAAGTTTTTATGTGCTAAAAGAAAAGAAGCATTCAAATATAGAGGAAAAAAAATTCTGTAAAAGGTGATTGACCTCTGTAAGTAGTAAGTAATTGATGAAGAAACATGGAAAATGATCCCAATGCATGTGGAATATAGGCGGAAACTTTAATCCTATTAAGAGTATTGTGGAGGGTCAAGGATCTTCTTTAATGCTCACTGAAATCTTTTGATGACTCATTTATAAATGTTCTATTAAAGGTATAACAGAAATCAGTATTTTGTGGCATTTTTTTCCCACACAAGACATGACAGAAGTGTAATAGAAAAGGGAAGTGGACAAAAAATTCTAAGGCACCACATTGGTGTGGTTTCTGTCAAGCAGCCCCTTCTGTCCCAAGGTGGCGAACTGCTTTGTTTCTCCTTATTTTTCCTGTTGAGTATTTCCGAGATACTGCTCATACAGAAAGAAGCATGGAAGCAAATTCTGACTGTGGTCAGTGAGGGCATTCTTCCTTTCTACTGCACAAGAAGCAGTATTTTGGGGTGTCCTAGTTTTGCTGGGGCAGAATCTGAGCCCAGCCATGCTCTGCAGGCCGTTAGCAGTTTGGAGTCAGCCAGGGCAGCTGCCCTGAGCTGCCTACAGCTGGATTCCATCCTGTAAATGCCATGCTCAGTATAAAGGGGGAAGCTTGCTAAGGGTGGAGGGTCCTTATGCTTGAGGCTCCCCCTCTTTTTGTTCTTTTTCTCCTCTCTGTTGCTGGAGTGGTTCAATTACCATTCTTCTCCTGAGGATGCTTTCCTGTTTATTGTGTGCATTTGCTGGGCTGAGTATGACTTTATTTACTTTATATTTCCACTGGTGTTAGTTTGGCTGTTTCATTAAATTGGTTTTCATTTCAATTCTTGTGTCTCCTCTCCTTCTCCTGATCCTGTTTCTCTGCTGGGTAGAGGTTGTCAGGTGATAGAGCAGCTGCTATAGCTGAGCCCTGGATATGGGCTAAATGTTGATGAAGGGCTAAACTGGCATCATCAAGGAAGCTCTTTTGGAGAGCTTAGCTGGATGAGGACTCTTTTTTTTTTTTTTTTTTTTTTTTTTTTTTTTTTAAATATGTGTTTATCTTATACTACTGGACATAAACCATCTTTGACTACACTGTTAATCAGTGAACTGGTAAATCTGAAGTTTGCTGTTCATTAGTGTAGCAGAATTCACTTAATAGGGAGTGCTTATTTTTGCTATTACTCAGCCTGTGAATTGGAATTGTTGAGACTGCTTTTGAGTGCAGCTTGCCGTCTACTGCTTTTTAAGATAAGTGTTTTCTGGGAGAAGGATGTAAGCCTTTATCAGGGCAGATCTTCACATACATTTATCTTTCAAAAGATGAACCTACTTTGCAGAAGCTGGTAATTATCAGGACCTTTTCTTTATTCGCTTGCCAAATGACATCCATGATTGTTAGATTTGTGGCTCTTTTACTGCTAAAATTGTTTAGATGAGCTTTCCTTTTGAGGAGGACTGTTGCTTACGAATCCTCAGGTGAGTGAGGAATAGCAGATTGGAGTCTTCTCTGCATAAGGCCTGTGAGAAGGTGAACAAATGGAAGAATGTCTCTTTATACAAAGGAGAAAGAAGAGGGGTTAAGGGCTAAACAGGCTGTAGGGAAGAAGAGAAGAACACATTGGCTCTTAAATTTTCAGCCCTGGGATGTAGACTGACACATTAGGAAACTGGAAACCACTGAGGTGATAGTGAAAGGAAGCGACTGTCCAGTTTCAGATTTTCTGTTCCTTACTTACTTTTCTGTTCTGAACTTACTCCAAAGAACTGAATGGTGTTCAAGACAAGTAACAAACCACAATAGTTTAACCTGTTTTAAAAGAAGGTAAAGTTAAAAGGTGGTTCCTGTCACTTGTCTCAGGATCCAGGTATGAGTAGGAAAATGAACAACATAATGCTGTCAGGTGTTGTGGAAAAACAACATATCTTCAGTCCCAATGTCTCCTTTATCACTGAATTGTAGATCAACTGATACTTAAAAGGTGAAGTTTTAGAGGCCATGGAAGAGAGCCATAGTGAAAGAAGCAAGAAATTAAGAGAATGAACACACTAAGTAGCTTTTAGTTACATTTCCGCTAAATATCGATACATTGATGCATCTGTCAAACTGAAAAAGGGGACTAGATCAACTAGGGTATACATGTATCTGTATATATTTGTGGGCTGGAGGAGCTTGGGGCATTTTGGAGGTGGAGAAGATAATGCTAGTGTAGATGGCTGTGTGACTAGTTTTTTTGTTAAAGATGGTTATATACTATACCATTTTGTACTAGAGAAGCCACACTGTTGTTGCTGTTGTTTGGGCTACATAAGTAGAATATGTACTTGATTTTTCCCTTTTTTTTTTTTTTTTTTTTTTTTTTAAGTAGCTGGAAGAAGATTATGAATGGAGTTTTGAAAACCAGCTTTTCTGTATTTTAGTACAGTCTTACTTGATATAGGTCTTGTGGATCTGTAAAGAGAAAGACAGTTAACTTTTAAAGATACCACTTTTTTTTTCTCAGAATTTTCATCTTATGTTAAGGCACCCTTAAGGAATCACCAGTCTGCTCTTGAATAGTCAGTAATGTCAGATGGATGAAACCTATAATTTTTGATTTTGAAACATTGGTTTGCTTTGTAATGTTTGCTGTAGAACCAAGGGCTTATTTAAATTTGGCTTAATAAGGTACATCTGAGATTTTATTTTAATTGGTTCATGTTATTCTTTTGATGTTTTGTATAAAGAGACATGACATTTGAGAATTGTGGCCTTTTAAATTTATTTTTTTTTTTCCCCGAGTGCAATAGTTCAGTTGTAAGTTTCTTCCTCCTTCACTGTTTTCAGATGATACTGTATCCTTTTATTGTAGGATAGTAAACCATAACATAAATTGTTCTTTCACTCCTCCCTCTCTAGTTTCAGTTAGGTCCACATTATTGCAAGCAGCATGTCTGGGAGCCAGCTCTGCATTTTGAAAACAGCCTTTTTTTTCTTACTGGTTGCAGAATTCATCTAGGGGAGGGGATAAAAATGGCACTTGTGACTCCTAAGCCCTTCGTGAATTTTCCTGTCATATTTTTTAACTGCAGTTTGATTACACCAGTGTTGGATAATACAGGCACACAAATGTGTGTATGAAAGCTGAAGGGCATTCATGGACTTCTTTGTGTTGAATATCGGCCGAAGTGTAAACCTCTCCTCATCATAACTGACCTGTTTCTCCACTGTTTCATCTTATTCCTACTGTTTGCTGTTCATTGATTTCTGTCAGTTTGGCCTGACTTTGCATTGCTTATTTTTTCCTCTTCCTCTTGTATGCGTGTGTAACAGTTCCCATTCAGTCAGTTCAATGGGACTGTTATGTTTATTCTGGCTGATGCAGTAAAATGACTGAGCATCATTGGTTCAGCAAGTGTAAGCATGTTTACAAACAAAAAATGTGAAGTTGAATTTGTAGCATGTAAATGTCTGACTGTTGGCCTTAATCTAACTGGCACTGCTGGTGTACCATGACAGTGACGGCAGCAACAATGGCAATCAGAGTGCTTACCGAGAGAGGAGGAGAAATTCGGTGTGTTCTGTCTTCACAGCTTCATTTGCTGAGGACACATATCTTTTAAGACAGAAGCATGTGCTAGAAGTTAAGCTTGCAAGTGTTTTGCTGAACAGTGTCCTTTCAATCATCCTGGCTTCAGTCTGCGAAATGGAATATAGCTAGGAGGGTTGTGGGGGGGTTCCGTTGTAACAAATGGCAATGTCATAAACAGGGCTATGTCTTTGAGTTCTAAGTGGCAGATTACACTTACCATCAAGAGAGAAAATCTGGTTTCCAGCAGATATTCTCAGTGATAAGGAAACATGGAGAAAGACAAAATGTGATATACAGACAGAATTATTTCTGTGAAGAATATTTTTTCCAAGTTTCCCTTGAGGCATCAGCTGCTTTCTGAATATCCGTGAGGTTCACTGTGCTTCTTCTGATCAGCTTCCCACACATTCTCACCCACACCACTTTGCTGTGGCATCCTAATGTCATTTTTAAATACTAACAAAAGAAGCATTTTGTGTATAATGCAGAAATAAAAACCTTGAGAGGGGAAAGAATGTCTTTTTTATGTTATTTTAGCAGATCAATGCTGACTTATGAGTAGCAAATATTAAATATAGTAATGTATTTAAAATTCATAATTCCTGACTTAAGGATTTGTTTGAGAAGCTCATAGACTTTTTTTCATATATGAATTGTATTACTTTTAAAAAGTTTCCCTTGCTGCAAAGTATTACATTTGGAATATATAACAGTGTAGCAATATGTGACACTAGATATAACTAGTGCAAAATTGAAGAGTGACCAAGTACGCTGGAGGCCAAGTGGAAAGATGGAAAAACAATGCTTCTCTTGCGGGGGGCAGGGGGGGGGAGGAAGGGCTGTAGTATAATTTGCTTGGTATGGAAAGTTTTAGTTAACCCTAGTTTTTTACTGCCTTTGTGGTGGCCTGATGTAGGAAGTTCAAGCACACACACAAGTTATCATTTGCACCAAACCAAAAATTTTCAAGATTACTAAACTTACACCTTATAGTCTTTTGGAAATGAAAGGTGAAAATATTACTACTCCTTGAGAGTTCATTGAAGCTTAAGCTAGTTTCTTTTGAGGTAGATGAAAAAAGGTGTTGATTTTGGGATTTGATCTTGGTGGTGCAACATAACAAATGTCTTAAAAAAAGTGTCCCAGTTGTATGTGGAAATTACTGGCAGTGTATAAATAGCATTGGGAGAAAAATTTTTTTGTATGAAATATTACATATCAGTAAAACAAGTGCTGTATTTTAGTTTAAGATTTACTCTTTGTTATTATTTTGTACAAAATACCTCCATTTTCTTTCTTGTTGACCATGGGGAAACTTGATTGGTATTTTGATTCAACTAGGGTGGTCTTGAGATTTGAAGTTAATCCTCCATCACTATCTAGACTTCAGCGTTTAATTTTTGTTTGACAGTATCATGAGTTTCTTCACATGTGGCATAATAAAAGCTTCCAAACTGTGGGCTATGTAGTGCCACAGTTGCTTTTTATTTTGGAGTAGCAGGGACAAGCCTTTGTAATGACCCTGCTGTAATAAGGAGAAAGATGTTAATAAGGAGGTGAGTTGCCATTTTTGTCTAGTTCCCTTGCTATCTGAAAGACTCTCCAAAAGATTAATTTTAAAATGCGTATAAAAGCTTTTACAAAAAGCAGGAGAAACATTGTGTGTCACTAAATGCAGTGCTTTATGACAAACTTTACTTCTCAAGCTCACCAGTGAGAAAAGTATTTCCAGAACCAGTAGTAGTGTAGGGCAAACTATCCACTGTAGACATATCTACAAGTTTAGTCCCACGTGGATTATGTTTCCATGTTTAAAAGAAACCAAAGAAATCAAATCGTGAGTACAGAAAAATCTCTTATTTTCCAGTAATGTTAGAACATAGGTAAGTCTGTGACTTACAAATGTAAAATGGGTGGAGGTGCTAAATTTTATGGTCAGTGTTGTATTGGTGTGTGTTAGATGTTGGTTTTTTTTGTTTGTTTTTTTTTTTTAATTTCTCTCTGCCTGTGTAGTTATACTCCTGATAAGAAAACCTGAGACTTAAACGAACTGCGGTAAAAAGCAATGGTATGATAGAGAATTGAGGTTTAGATTAATTCCTTCTATCTGAAGACCTCAAAGGTAATTCTTTATGAACTTGAGTGTGCTCTTGAACCTTGGAACCCTCTCTTGAGTTAGATCAGTGTTTCAGTATTTTGTTTCAAATGCATCCATATCAAGTCTGATGTACTAAGTACTGGTTGACCTTCTACAGCTGGCTAAGGTGGGAAAGGACAGTGACTTTGTTTGCTTTTGTTATACCCTTATGTCCACTTACAAGAAAGAATTGGAGAGACGATGAAGCTAGGTAATTACTTCAACTGTGAATGGACATTAGCTGTAATTCTTTTTTTTTATGTCATGGTAATCATTGCTTATCATTATCTTAACATTTGATAAAAACTTTTAAAAATATTGGAAAGCCATGGGCTTTAGGAAGGCCTCTCAATCCTACCAAATCGTTAGCAGTTCTATTTTCTGCAGGGGTGAATTAGCTTCCTTGTTAGACTTTTAGCAACATGACTGTGTTAATCACCTGATAGTAGCAGGTTATATGAAAATTGACTTTTCTCTAATGGTGGATCTCCACTCTTCTTTGTGCCTGGGTTCCCAAGATGCTACTTGTATCTCTTTTTAAGTCATGTAAAACAATGCTGGTGTTCATTGTATCACCTCTGCATACTTGGGACACAACATTTTACATAAGTGGCTACGTTATAAATGGGACTTGAATTTCATGGTGGCATATTATTAGGGACTTCAGAAAATTTTCCCTTCAGCACTTAAATTACAAGAATTAACAGTAACAAATATTTTTCTTCTAAAAATATCGGTTGCTAATTCAAAACTGGAATTTGCATAGATCTTTATTCATGAAGGTAAGAACAGCTGTCATATTGCTTCTGTCTCAAATGAGGTCTTCACCAGCAGAAAAGGATTGCTACGTTGGGCTGTTTTTCTTAATGTTTTCTAAATATAACTCAAGAGCAGTCTGGTTCCTGAAGCCATCTGCATCAGTATGCTAGAGGAAATAGAATCTTATATTAGTAATTTATTTTATAAGTGAGCATTGCTTGGCAAAAAATGAAAACAATTCTTCATGAGGAAATGCCCTTTTAAAAAAAGATAGAGTTCTTAATACACTACAGCACAGAGGTTTTATGAGACTAGTGATCGTGTTTGTCTCCTGTTTATAGGCATTCAACTGTGGAGGCAGTTTCAAATTGTTTTTTTTTTTTTTTTTTTTTAAGACCTGGTTTTGATAAAGTAGTAATTATTCACCTTCCTATGAGATTTTTACTGTTTTTCTGTTTTCAGCCTAAAGCATTGTCTAATAGGAAAAGGGTAGTGATTTCTCTAAGGGTGAATGAGAGTAGCAGAATGGAAGGTTTAAAGTGAACAGGTGGAACTCAGGTAAGCCAGTCATTCCAGATTATCAGCAGTATCAGTTTTCTATATTTCTGAATATAATAGGTAATTATTGTCATTATAAAAATTGTCTTTCAAAGTGCCGCAGACAAAATAAAACTACCAGCATTTCATCTTCTCTGTAATGTTGCTAATGCTCTTCTTTATACTTCTGTTTTCTTTCTCTCATTTCCTTTGTTTGTTGCCTTCATGTGTTTGCTTGTAGTGATAAATCATAATCAAACTTTTCTCATGATTCAGACCTCCAAAGGCCTTCACAGAAGGACAGAAATTTAAAAGTGGCATTCCTTGAGTCACCATGACCAAGATTTTAGAGGTATACTCCTCAGAACTCATGTCTTCTACTAGAAAATCATACTCTGTCATTGCATTGCAAAAACTATAGTCTGCAGTTCTTGCAGAAATTCATCTGGCTGATGGTAACACACCAAATCCTGAGTATGACCTCTTTATCTGCTTCTCCGTGCACTGCCCTTATTACTTTGCATTCCTTTCATATTTGTGTGGTGTTTCTTATGTTTGCTTTTTGGGTCCATCTTACCTCTATTCTTTCTTTCCTGAGTTAAGGTGTGGAAATAGCAGCAAGTGACTTCATGTGATTTGTGGTTAAATGTTCACAAGAAGCTTTGCTGTCGTTGTTGCTTTTGTTGTTTTCTTGTTGGGTTTTTTTTTTTTTTTGGGTTGGTTTTATTGTTTGTATTTTTGCGTGTATGCTTTTTTTTAACTCAAGTAGATTTCTAGAGATGATTGTAGTATTTGTAATGATGGAAAATATTTCCTTATGAAACTATATGTTCTTCAGAGTAAATAACACTATAGTAGAGGTGGTTTACCCTACAGAAACTCAAGACTGTTAATACCTTCCAGTTAGGCATCTATTGGCAATTAGCAGCTTTCTCTGGAGGCTCGCAGTCTGGCTGCATATGCCCCTTTTTGGATTAAAACTTAAGATTTTCATTCAAATGTCAAACTGACAGCTCAACCAATCTTCAGACAATATGTAAGACTTTGATCTCAATATGTATTTAGCCATAAACTTTGACTTGTTGATTATGTTAAAAGATTTGAAATAACTTCTGCAGTGAGTGCCTTTTAAAAAGTCATCACTTACTAGTGACATCCATACAGTGGTAACTGAGCTAGAACTTTTGTGAATTTGAAGTAACCACTCTAAAATATCATTGAGTACCATCTCCAGGTAAATGCTGCCTTTTCCATTTGTGCCACTTCTTATGGGTGTATTTCTATTTATTCTCTGTAGATAGTTTGATAGGTTTAGGGGCTTTTGTTTGTTTTTGTTTTGTTTTTAATGAAATACGTACTGTTTATGCCACCAGTTTTCCTCTTACACTTTTCCTATAGAAGGGTGTCAGTGTGCAGCCTAGAGAAGAAGGAAATATGGCTGGAATACATCATGTAGTCCTCTGGGCTGACAAAATCTGTGCAGTGTGGTTTTTGTGCATCATGTATTACAGCATCTCAGCAACATTGTGGGGTTGTTCTCAGTTGGGGAAAAAAAAAAAAATCCTGTGCATGTAGGAGCTGAACTCCTGCTGTCAATCATGTGTAGTTTGAATGGCAAGTTAAATGAGTGGTCTAGTTAACTTAAATGTCTAATTATGAACTTCTGTCGTGGCTCTAGGCTGTTTGTAGCACAGAGGGAATTAGTAGCATGTTTGTTTTGCTAACTAAAAAGTAGCAACAGTAGAACTTAGGTTAGAGGCCACATTGATAGGTTCTCCAGCCAGTGTTCAGAGAAGAAGGGATGATTTACTATGTACTACTAATACATTACTATTTGTTAATTGGTTCTCCAGGCACTGTTAAGCCACTTTTCTTAAAAGATTGTTTTACCATTTTTTTTTTCTTAATATTTCCAAACTCCTAATACTGAACCAAAACAGTGAAACAAAAATATAGGATAAGAGCAATAAGAAAGAACGTGAAAATCACGTCTGTATTCCTATGACTATCCAGTGCTTTGAGAATTTTAATGGAGTACTCATTCATACTGCCTGTAATAAAGCAAATCCAACAGTAAAGAATGAGAAAACATCTGGAATGCAAGCCCTGTATCTAGGTCAACAAATGATGGTTAACTTATTGCTTAAAAATGGTCCAAGTTAAGGATAGTGTTGAGCCTTACTTCTGCAGGATTATCTTAAAGACATACTTTTTTTCTTGTTCAGTGATTTAATTTATCTTTCAAGTTGCTGGAAGAACATAATTTTCAGCTTCAGCAGCTTTCTACTTGCTGTTATCCTGCAGCTAAGGTAATTTTATTGATCCTATTATTCATGTGCATCAGAAAATATCACAATAAATATTGTCACTTGGGAGGAACGTGTCTTGAGAGACCTTTGCAGTAAAGGATAATGTGCCTTTGAATAGTATTTCTCCCTAGAAGAGATTCTTTATTTAAATTGAAATAAAACTCTGATTATGCGATGTTTAAATCCTTTACACCTGTAACTTACAGATTTTTGTGTAGTCTGGGGTTATTCTCATGCTAGGAGAGGGCAAGTCAGAGTGATCTAAAAGACAGGTATGTATCTTCTATGGAACACTTTATTATATGTGTAAGTGTATTAGGTTGTATGAAGAGAGAAACACTGAAGGTGAATGAAGGAATTCAGTTGAGTAATAATGGGCATGTAAAAGTAACTTGACAAAAATGTCAGTCTCTTCATATCCATATTCTACAGTTGTACAGTTCAGGCAAATGCCAAGTTATTTTTAGGAGGCTAAGAGTTATGTACTTTAAAAAATGGAAGTGTATATTGGTAAAATGAATGTAGTTGCCTGCAGTAGAATCATATCTGCTTTTCTATAAGTATATTGAAAGTGTATAGATATTGTCTTAGTCTTATCCCCCAAATAGAAAATATATCTGTGCATTTGGGTTTTAGGGCACTTTAATCACATATACACACCATAAGCAGGCCTTCAGAGTCACTACTACGTTCTGGTGAGGAAAGAATACAGGAAGATAGGTGAGAAAATTTGGACTATAAAACGTTTAGAGCTGTGCACTATAGCTGTCCTCACACTGGCATGTATCTAACTTTATGTAAAACCCTACTTATGTGAGTAGAGTTTTTTTCAGAAGTGAATGATATCAAATTCTGATTTCAAGCTATAGCATGTATGTTTTATTCTTGTCCTGCATGTTAATAGTCCATAGGATTTTCACTGAGCCAAGGAATGTGCTGCTTTGAATATTTTCTAGCCAACTGATTATCTTCATTAACTGCAATGTAAAATGTGTATGTCCAGATAAGCACATACTTTAATATGTAGAAAGCAGCACAGGAAATGTCAGCAGTGGAGCTGTACTCAACAAAAAAGATAGCTCCTTTTTTAAGCATTCATGAATTATTAGAAAAAAGCCTCTTGAAAAACTTTCAAATAATTTTTTTCTAACAGTGAATAAGGAGGAAAAAAAAATTCAAAAAGAGCAAAAATGAATATAACAAGATAAAATTATAACCAGCTAGTGGCATGCCTATTGTTTAGGGCAACATGCAGCTGTCAAGTGATGGGGTAATCATCAGCAGATAATCTCCATTAGTAATCCACACAAGGCTGAAAGGGAAGGAGGTACTGTCTGGCTTCTGGACTGTGGAAGCCTCAGTATAATATATCTAATGTGATCTCTAGAAAACTTCTTGCACTCCAGACCTCTTCTGGCTCTTCAGAGTTGTCATATAATTCCAAATCTGTATTCTTGACGATATTGTTATTCTTACTGAGAAATTACTTGATTTTGTCAATCTGTTCTTTAAGCACCGTGTTTGGTTTTTGGCTTTTTTTTTTTTCAGGAACCAAGAGCTGTATGCTATCCTTATGGCGTGTACTGGAGATGATAGTATAGTAATTGGGCTTCCCAGGAATTAATTCTCACCTTTCAGAACTGAACTGCAGATCTGAGAGTAAAGAGGGAAGACGGAAGCATGTAGTATGTTGAAGTGCTTCACCTGAAAATGTCAGTTTTGGGCCGTGTAATTCAAGCTAGTGTTTGCAATGCAATTAAAAATCACTGTCATTTAAAAGGACCTTATTAAATAAAAAAGCGAAGTTCAAGAAAGCTTCAGTATCTCAACAATTGCTTTTTGGATTTAAGGCTTTAAAAAAATACAAATCTTTGAAAAAAATATTTTTTAACCAAAGTGTCTCTCATGAGAACCAGTAGTCTTTTAGTAATGGACAGTTCTTCCAGACCACAGCTACATGCCATAGTCTTCTTGGCATCAGTGTTGTCTGGTTCCATTTCATAGTCTTCAGGGTAGAAAATCTTATATTTATTTTCATAGTATCTCAGTAAATATTTTCCAAGAAATAAGAATAGAAACAGATGAGAGAAACTGTGAAATGCTCATTTTACAGTGGCCCCCAGTATCTTTTATGTCAGTTGTCAGCGTTACTTAGCTGATGTTTAGTAATTGGAAAAGTGCGTTGTTTCTTAATTCTGCATTTACTTATTATGATTCATGAAGTCAAGTGAACCAAGAGCTAAAGAAGTGAATGAAGTTGAACAAAATAAACTAAAATTAGTAACAGAATTTTTTTCTGTGAGCAATGTGTAATTTATTCATGATGTGATGAGGGTAAGGAGACAGATCTCAGTTTTCAGTTTGCAATCTATTTGCTATATGTATTAATAATTGGCATTACTGACCATGTCAACTCTGTTACCTTCCTGTCTTTATGTTTTGTTATATTTGAATATTTTGGAGATGAGGATTTTCTCAAAGTGTGGAATGTGGAGCTATTCCCTGTTTGGGAAATTCCACCTTTTCCTTTCTGGCCATGTTTTGTTTACAAATTAAGTCTTTTTTTTTTTTTTTTAGAGTATGAAGAGTGTATAACTTAGGTTTACTCTAAAGCAAGGTTCTGGTTCTCCATTTGTTTTTTTCTACCCCTTAGGAGCTTAAAGCAAAAGGCCAACTCTGTTCTTCAAAACAGCTGGCTGACTTAGGCTGCTTCTGCAGCCCAGCTGCCTTTGCTGCCCCACTCTTCTGTGTGGGCCTGTTACCTTATGACTGCCACCTCCTATTTGCAGGTGCTTCTGTTTGGTCTCCTACATCTTTGTTTCTTGCTCATGGTTCCTCACTTTTGAATAGACAGATTAAGGATTTTCTGATGGGAAGTGAGAGTTCTGATTTCATGTTTCTGTGTGTTTCAAATTGGCAAGGTTTTCTCGGAAGCAAGTAAGTAGCTACCTGTGTGTCAGAACCACCAGAGCTTGAGAATTAGGGTTTCTTGTCTACCTGCCATGTTCTGAACCTTGTTGCATAAGGTTCACTGAGATAAGAGACAAAATGTTGATTTTAAAACATGAAATATTTCTGCTTTCTACTGAGGGAGGCAGTTGTTTCTGAAGCATTCTGTGCACGTAACTGCATGCGCTCCTGTCTGAGTTGACATTTTAATTTGGGTGCACTGCAGTAAGTAGAAAGTCATGTGGCCAACGATGAAAAATGCAGATTGGCACCGAGGAAGCAGGTTTAAAGAAGTAATTTGAATGAGGAGACGGGACCTATTTTAGAAGATATAGACAGGTACTTAACTGAGGACCACAACAAAAAGGAGGACAAAAAGGTGGCATATGGGGAGTCAGCCAGAACTCATGATTTTGTTCAGTGGGGAAAGCCGGCTGTAAGTGAAAAGGGCAGTATTTTTGTTGTTTGAGATTAAAGCCTGTGTGAAGATGCAGCTTTGACAAATCTGAGCAGTTGAATGCTGTAAACTTCAACTGAGTTTTTAGAGGCAATGACCATTCTATTTTATGTGTTTGGCCAGTGTGAAACTGATTGGGATTTTAACTTGTTGACAGAGCTTTTGAGCACTAACAATAGGCCATAACATTTGTGCAGTTACTGCTGTCAGACTAAGAATCTGAGGCAAGTAGTCTTCAGGAAAAGGCATGACTGTATGGATAAAACAGTTAACTGCAGGCAGATTTATTTCCAGAGCTATCGTTATATATCACAGTTTAACTTGTAATACTAAGGTGTTTAAATTTACACAGAATCATTTAAATGCAGTCATTAGTAAATAACAGAAGGGATACAGCAGAAGCTACCAGGTAACAAATGCAGTCACCTTGCTGTAAAATTCCCAGCGACTGTGTTGAAATGAGTTGTACCAAGTATGTCAGAAGTTTTCAAATCAATTATTTTAATAATAGTCATAGCTTAAGATGAATGTGTTACTCATGATTATGAAGAACATGGCTCTGCTAAATACTGAAGAACCAAAAAGAGAAGATATCCTTAAAATGTATGAGAAGATATCCTTAAAATGTACCTTTTTTTATTAATTGTTGTCTTGCCCTGTGATGATTATTAACAGTACATCTAAGCTACTGGTCAGGGTCTTTTTAGGAATGTCATTTGCCTTTTAGTTGGCTAAGGTTTTATTGTCTCCACAAATTATCACTTTTTAATTTAGTCATGAAACTGTGGATTGATTATAGGTATGAAGTTCTCTCACTGCAAGTCTGTCTTCAGAAAATTCTTACATTTATTGCAGGACTTACACTTTTGCTCTGTGTGTATGTTGTCTGTGATTTGGTGGTGTTTGGGGATTTTTGATTTGTTGTTGTTGTTTTTCTTAGAACAGAATCTGAAACTTGTGATCCAGGATGTCAGCACTATCCAGGATACCCCTAATCCATTATGAATAAATATTACTTTTGACTTACAAACTTGTTAATAAAATTACTTGTTTGCACCATGTGCAAAATTTAATGCAGAAGTGGAAATTGTTACTTTTCTTGTGCTTCCTTTGTATCTATTAAGATTTGACATGAATATTGCAGTATTTATCTGAAGATAACCAGGTTAGTTTTTTATGATGCAGGCAAAAATTACCAAGAAAAATGGCACAGCATTCTGGAAACAAAAAAGGTAGATAGACAATGGTTTTGCAATTAAGATGTTACTGGCTGTTTTATAGATTGATCACTGCCTCTAATGTGGGATAATTAACTCTACCTTACATAAGGTAAATTATTCTTTTGCTCTTTGGGTACTACTAATGAAAGGCCCTTCAGGAATATGTAGAATGAACTGCAGGGTCAGTTTCTAAGTCAGTGTGATGCTATTTACTTTAGGTACCACATTACTTTGTCACAGGGAGTATAAGGAAGCAAATAATCCTTTATTCAGACATCCATAAACATAAACATGCACCACATGTAATTTGAGTCTGCCTCCACAGCATTAATGGTTTCGTAGTATCCACTGAGGATAGGATCTGTAGACTTCAGGTCAAATTCTAGTAAATTTTGGCATGCCCAGGCCTTATAACAACACACTTGGACGCTTCCTCCAGCAGGACAATCTAGCTTAATTTACAGAAGGTCTTAAATGGCGTGTTCCTGATTTCAGAAGAAGTTGGTAGAAGGCAGAGGAATGAAACTGAGGTTTAGTACTTATATAATTGGGTGATCACTAGGCCATCAAACAAGGAAGGGAGGCTGCATAAAGAGATAGGAGGGTGAAAGTGCCCTGGGCCTAGCTTGCCCTCCCAGCTTAAAAATGAAAGAAAAATAACAAAGGTCAAGGATGTATGCTTTGGAGTTGCTTGAGAGGACTATTTTAAGCTTTTATGTCACTTTGGCTTTACATGTACACTGTTTCCTGGTCTGAACTGGATGGGTGTTGATGATATGTTACCTCTGAATTGTGTTGAGGGTTTTATTTTTGAAAGTTCCCTGAGAAATTACTCATAATTTGGATATATATGGAAAGGAAAAAATAATGCAATATTCTGTAAGTTACAACAAGGGTTGAAGTTTCTAAAAGGAACTATATAAGCTATATAGCAATGTCTAGTTTTAAACACGTTGTCTATGACAAATAATTATAGGTAGCTGGATGACAATTACACTAAGCAAAATAAGCAAGCTTATAAAAACACTTTCATAGGTTTTACTATAGAGCGCCTCTGTTAGTTGCTGAAATGAGCATGCGTATCATTAGAACAGCCTTGTTTCTCCTTCCAGTGATCATCTGTATGTGTTTTGCTGTGAATATGCATGTGTTTCAAGGTCTCAAATATCAAGATATTTTTAGTTTTTAGTAGTTAAAGTGTGAAAACAATATTTCATTGTGCTTTTGTTGTTCTCAAGTTCCTGCTGTCTGAGTTACAGGCAAGTTTAACTTTTTACTATATTCAGCTGGATCATGGGAAATCTTGTTTTAATTAGTAAATTGCTTTTCAGTTATGTTTTTCCATAAACTAATCATGGTTGAGTTTGTGTTACACTGCAGTGCTTATCCACTCTGTTGAGTTTGTGAGGAAACCAGCTCACCAGCTGTGAAGGAAGGAAATCAGCCAGGGCTTAGTACTGTCTTAAATCCAGAGATGCTTATTCAGCACTGAAATATCAGGCTACAAATTGATGAGCTTTTGTTTCAGATTGTTCAGC
Source organism: Merops nubicus (assembly GCF_000691845.1). Lineage (NCBI taxonomy): Eukaryota > Metazoa > Chordata > Aves > Coraciiformes > Meropidae > Merops > Merops nubicus. The sequence goes on along the minus strand of NW_008586022.1, from coordinate 1,954 downwards.
TTGCATGTCCTTATACTGGAAAGTCTGAAGAGCCTCATGGCCACAGCTGCATCAACAGTGCACAAGCTGTCATTTGTCCCAGGAGAGATGCTGTTGCCCCTCTGACTTGTGTGCCATGAACCAGCCAATAGCACTGAGCACAGATTCTTCACTAGCAGTAGTTTTTGCAGCAGGAGTCAAGTCACCACTGCTATCATTGAGGTCTGAGCCCATATGATTCTGATGGGCTTCCATTTTACTATGAAGAGTTTTTGCGCTGTCCTCAAATGTTGTGTAAGCACTTCTTTCTTCAAGAGCGTTATCCAAGAGTTAGGCCACCTTCCTTATTTCTTTGTGTTTTGGGATGGCTGTTGCTGAGCCAATCCTTTGGCTACAATAGCTCTGTCCACTGTTGTATGGTCTTAATAAGAGCTATGGACAGGTGCTGGGCAGCAAGCTCTGCCATGATAGTTCTGTCTTCTTTTACACTAGACAGCCCCACAGTCCATCCCAAAATCTCCATCCTCTGAAAGAAAATTGAAAATGTGTTTGATGGTACAATCAGTCCCTGGGTATGTGAAACCTTGTGCAAATCATCTGCTTTTCCCTCAGGTGAAGAGGGACTGCAGGGCCTTTTCAACAGAAATTCAGAAAACAAATGTTTCTCAAGTAGTGATTGAGTCATGCTTCTGAGACTCTGAACCAATCTCAGAGTTAAGTTATAACTGCTTTGAGACCCCCCCTGTGCAGGAGTGGTGTATGAACAATGAGTCAAAGGCAAAGAGCAGTCTACTTTCCTTAGATACCTGACATCTTTGAAATACGATGCCCACATGGCCTCCATGCCCTCTTTCTTGGCATACAACATGCCTCATTCTGAAGACTGGAAGGACACATGCTGGTGTTTATAGAACACAACCAGGTTTTTATGTGCTAGCAAAGTGTTAGAAACCCAAATAGAAAAGCATACCTCTCCTACAACATC
>NW_008586022.1:0-959 GCF_000691845.1 Merops nubicus | reverse complement strand
CCTGCTTCTGGTCTTTCTGCTAAGCTGTACTGTAAGGTGGGGCAAGTCTTAATATCTCTATCTACAAAATGGCCATAAAAATGTGTATCTAACGTTATTTGAGACAGATGAGGTTAAAGGTTGCAAATGCTGCAGAGTTCTGTAGGGGGTCAGTTCAAATGCTGCAAGTTTGAGCAACTGTTGCTCTATCACAATAGCAAGTATGAGATCAAATGATTTAATCAACATATGCCATTCAGTATAAAAGAAATGTCATTTGTAGTGGAATGTTATCATAGGATTAATGTCCCTTGCTTTGCAAATAAATGGCTTAGCTGTGCCTTGGCATTTAATAGCAGCAGGAGAGCATTTTTCTCTAACAATGCACTATTTCATTGATATTATCTCTTAAAGTAACACAGTATTACAGAAAGACATTGTCTAGGTGTATTTACTTCTACACAGAAAAAATCTAAATGTAAAATTTCGTAGTTCATGTAGCTAATTTCTGTTGATATTCTTCATCTTTTGTTCACTGAGCTAGGACTGTGAGTAGGGACCGTGCTCAAGGTATTCTATTGATAGGAAACATTTAAGATTCTGTTACACTTTGGACGAAATGAATAAGGGCAATCTTTTTTTAAATGTACTTTTAGAGGACAAATAGTCGTAAAACTTTAATTAGGAAACCACGCAAACTAACCTACTTTTTTGAAAACAGATTAGGATATGTGGTTGTTTGGTTTTGTTGACCTTTTTCTGTTCATGTTTTTTGAACTTCAGCCTTGATAACAGCCCGGTTTTTGTTAGAGTTGTCGTTCCTTGCTACAACAAAGTTCTGGATTCTGCTGTGTGTTACATGATACCAGCATGCCATTTTCTGCAGTAGTTTTCTTGGATATTTGTATCTCTCTTTCACTAAACTCAAAAGTGGTCAATGCAGAAACACCTATTACACTTAAATAAAATAAATATATATA
>NW_008586021.1:1934-12617 GCF_000691845.1 Merops nubicus | reverse complement strand
GGCTGGTTCTCCCCGAAGTGCGGCAAAACTGTGCCGCGGGGCAGAGACCGACAGTTCCGACGGCCCAAGCACCGCAGCTGGTCACGAAAATGGTGATGCCACACGGCGTTTTTGCAAAAACATTAAGCAAAAATTTTAATTAATATTTCAGCAAAAGGAGTTTGAAAACAACAGACTTCTTGAATCCTTTGATAGGAAAATATTTTCAAAGATTGGAAATGAACTGTAAAACCAGGTTCTTGTTTCTCATCTGTTTTCCAACATTTTTTTGTTTTTTTAAATTTTATTTCCACTGGGACCTTTTCTGATCTCAGTCAGTCTAGTATGCAGCCTTTGGAATTACACCAGCACGCTGAGATCGTTCTCAGGATGCAAACAATGGAAAGGGATAATTTTATTTATTGATCATTTGTATATTTATTTTTTATAAACTGATTATACCATTTGCTAGCCTGAAAAAACTAACATACATTTTCCACTCTTCTACATGTAGGTGGGAAGTCATTCCAGCCTTCGAGCTGTTTGCTGCCTCTGTGTAGCTGTGCTCAGACAAAAGCAGCAATCACTTGCCTGCCTCCTGATGGTCCCAATTACAGATGTTGCAGGTAATTGACTCAGCTGAGTCACTTTCTCTGTCTAATCCTATCCCACTGGGTTACTGTGTTAATTAAACAACTTGCACTACAGTTTTAATTAAGTAACTTGCAAATTTTACAGACCACTATACACGTTTTGTTCTACTCGATTCACCCTAGGCACAGAGCTGCTGGTGATACACACCACAGCCTAAACTTGAGCTGCTCCCACCTGCAGGATGGGAAGGTAGAAATCTGTAGGTAGAAACAACCCTCTGGGATTTTGGCCTGTGGCTGAGCTGTAGTGGGACACCAGCCCACTCCTCAGCCATGCTGATGGCTGCATGGCTGCAGGGACATGGCTCAGAGCAGGGACCACAGCCCCTCGGGTGGCCTGTGCTCCCGTGGCTGCCACGTCTTTCATCATTACAAGCACCAGGCTCCTCCTCGTGCAGACTCATTCTTAGAGCACTGAGTTGTGGAGAACCTCTAGCCCCTTAGTCCTATAAGCACTGCTACTAGCTGTAACACAGGACTAAACAAAGGAGGATTTTTTCCCTGTACTCCACTCAGTTTGTTCAGGCCAAGCCAACAGCATGAGGATTTACCCCTCGCTGCTCAGGGTTCTACGTGTCACGATGTTTAATTGATGCTCATCCATTATTTGGTGCCAGTGAGCAGGTGCCAGGTGGGGAGGGACAGCACAGGGCCCTGCCACCACCCCTGTGGTGATGTCCCTGACCAGGCAGCCCGAGCGGGGCGGCTGGGATGGCCCGCCAAGATCAGGTGCATCAGAGGAGAAATTTATGCAGGTATAAACAAAAACAAGCTTTGTGAAAGATGAGACTCCTGAGAAAGTGGGAGCTGTGCCCAGGGAGGTCTGGTTTCAACAGCAGCAGAGCAAAACCCTGTGGGGCTCTGGGGCTCTCCACCACTGCAGGGCACACGGGCGTGCCAGGCGCCAGCCCTCCTGCCTTCCCAGCTGGGACGTGGCAGCCACACACCGTGGGCATGAACAAGCCTGGGCCTTCACCAGCCCCTCGGCAGTGTGCTCCTTCCACCACTCACAACCAGGGTCACCGCAGTTTTAAACTTCGTACCATGCTTTACTCTCACACCTCACAAGAACGCCCTTCTGGAGGGATATCTATGAACGAGAGACTCTCCTCCACACCTTTACTAACCCTCTGCCAGTCCCTCCCTGTTCATGGCTCACTAGCAGCTACCAACTCAAAGCCCTGGGACCCCGAGGTTTGATTGCCACTACAGCAGTAGGGAGCAGCTGGATGTCTGTCCAAGCTGAAAATGAGAATGAGGAGAAATGGGATGCTCCTGGTTGCACATGACATGCTCTTCTCTGGGCAGCCTAGTGTTTTCTGTAAGCACAAACGTATGTGGGAGAGTATTTTGTTTAGCTCTTAAGCTTCTGTTTGACTTTTCATGTCAAAGAGGAACAAGTCCACCCCTACTGCAGTCTATGAGCACCAGCTCACCTACAAGGTCCCCATCTGACCTGTGGATGATGTGCCTGCTCTGGAGATAGTCAAGGGCCAGCACCAGCTCGCAGATGAAGAGTTTCACGGTGCCTTCTTGGAACCGCACGTTTTGTTGGAGGTGGTAACGCAGGTCCCCTCCCAGCAGCAGGTCTACAACCATAAACATGTCTTCTTCATCCTGGAATGAGTACCTAAAATGACATAAGCGTGGTTCAAGGACGATAACATTGAAAGAAGACAGATTACAAAGGGACATATGGTATCTCTGGGAATACCCATCAGTTCTGGGAAATTTTTCTCTTGGGAAATAATAATTTCATTACCTTCCCATGCTCCATTTCCCTCTGTGACTAAACTCCTAGTGTCACACTTGAGGTGGCAATAATTTAGCTTCAGATCTGTAATAGATTCAGAGCATCTTGTATGAACAGCTACCAGGAGGCACACAAGAACAGGAACCCGATGTTTTTACATCAAGCTTCTATCAGCCACTTCAAAAACAAAGCCACATCCAAACCTCCTCAAACTCACTAACGCTGCTTGCTGCTGATTGTCCCTCCCCAGGGCTAGGAAGGGAGAGGGGCAGGAGTCTGGCAGTTGGGCACAGCCCTCGGGCAGATCCCGTGTAGATGACAACCCTCTAAGGGGTCCTGGAAGATCCCTGCACTTGCCGTGCAGTCCCAGCTGGCTGAGCAATCGGTGACTCAGTGCAGCAGTGGAAATCCAGCTCTGGATAAACGCTGTCTGCTCCTCCGGGGGTTCACACTCTGCTCTTCAAGGTGGACTTTTCATCTTCTCCAGGCACCCCCAGGAATTGACCATGGGAGCAATGCAGAGAGGACCCCTTAGCCAGCACCCACAGCCCTGAGCAGACCAGCAGACTGCCCCAGAGGCTCTGATAGCTGGGCTTTGGTTCTGGCAGCAGCCTGTTAATTACCCGTTTACTCAACACAACAGGGGATGCAGCACTCTCTGCCCTTCCTCTTAAATGACCTCATCTGATGCAACTGGTTACCAAGTGCCCCTTCCAGACAGTCTAACAATCAGCCCTGAGCTTTTTTCTCTCTGATTTTTTTTTTTTTAATAATACACCAGTTTCTTGATGTGGTGAGCAGCACCACGAACCGGAGTATCACTCCACACAAAGCTTGTAGTCTGTGTGTCACCCAGAGTGTTTAGCGTTGGTAAGTTCTATCTCATTCTAAAACCAGATCCAATATCCAATAAATGTAATTACCCATTGCCCCAGGGGAATCCTGTAACTACCAGGTATTGGCCACTGCATCATGTGGTGTATGAGAACACACCACACTAAATGTTATGGGGTCCTAATGAAATCAAACTCCAGACTCTAGCAGTAATAGAACCTTATTTAAAATTCCTTTCTACTGCTCCACTGCAGGAAAACATGTTGAATCAAATGAATGGGGAAGAATTAGTATGTCTTTTATCACCAAGCTGGTCAATCCCATCACTAATGGTTGAAAAAGGACTTTAACCAGAGCACATAGGCTGCATTTATCAGGTAGTCTTAAAGGAAAGAGACTGTTTTATGTACACATTTCCCCATTAGATATATGGGTTTCTGCAATAACATTTGAATGGTATTATTTTTCTATCAGTAAATTAAATGAGAAATTATTTTTATTTCTGCTCATTAGCACCAATTCAGCCAAATATCAATACGGTATTAAGGAAGGCTGTTTAAACCACGAAATAAACAACCAAATCAGAATCAGGAGGTGATGGGAAGAAAGCAGTGCCAGGGGAACCCTGCGAGCAGAGCACTGCTTGGCTATCAACCCCATGTTGTTACTGGGTGGTCCTGGGAGCTGCTGGTTTTTGCAAAACAGCACAATTAAATAAAATGGGGTTACGGTAACGAGCAGTATCTGCCTAGGAAGAAACCACAAGGGAATACAAATTCTCCTGTGCTTGTCTTGGGGAAAAAGGAAGCTAATTCTAGTTTAATTAAACAAGGTTCCCCTGGCACCAGAGCCCCATTCAGTGGAGCGGATGAGGAGCCCCACCACAAACAAAGAGCCCCAGGACCAGTCCAGGGCTCAGCCCCGCACGCTCTCCAGAGCAGTCGTGGTCCATCGCTGCCACTCGTCCCTCAGGGAGTGCCCGGGGCACCCCCACCCCCACCAGGGACTCAGGTGCCTGGTGCCAGCTCGGCGGGCGGCGTGGCACCCGTCACGCCGCGGTGCCCACGCACCAGCTGCTCCCAAACGGCTCGCAGCAGCAAGGTGGGCAAGTCTGGCCTCAGAGATGTCTCTGACCAGCAACACTGACCTAGCCAGGAAGCAAAGGAGCGGTATCTTACCATAAGTTAACTAAAAAGGGGTGTTCCAGGCCTTGCATAATCTGCAGCTCCTTGAAAACATTTCTCACTTCATTACGCTCCACGCACTTTTGTTTGTTCATGTACTTCATGGCATACATCTTCTTGGTGTCGTTCTTCTGCACAACACAGACCTAAGCAAGCAAATCGGGGGATAAATCAGAGGTAATCTTTCAGCAGATTTAGGCAGGTAAATCATAGTCACACAAGAGTTCTCCTGGGGCTTTAGCAGAGCCCACACTGCCAAGTCACAGCTCCGTGCACCGGTGCTGCCACACGGCATCGCCAGCAGGTCTCCAGCCAGTTTTCTGCTAAGGAAGAAATTTTGCTGGGGGAAGAAGAGGGGAAGGAATTTATCACCACAAAGATGGGAGGTAGAGAATCACACACAAGTCAACATTGTATTTAACAGCACTAATCTTGGCTATGCCCAGCCCTCCCACACCCACTACTGTGTGGAAGAGTCCTTCCCACCCCAGAACCACACGTTAAAAACTGGGGAGCAGCACTTTGATCTCCCCTTTCTTGATAAGCTTCATTCAGCTCACAATGAACCTTGGGCTTTGTCTGAGGGCTATTGGGGTTTGAGTTTTAACCTTTCTTACAGGCATATTTCATCAAATCCAGAAAGAAACATTGCTTCAATGAAAGACACACGGTTTGTATGAGTGCAAAACAAAACACACTGTTTTTTCAGATTTGTTTCCACAAGAGTTTATGAATTTGGGATAAATTTACAAAGTTTCCATCAATCTCTTTCATTTTGCCACCAAATAAATCTCTTTGTCTAGAGATTTTTTTTTGCATTCTTCACTTAAGGCACACCCAATTTCTGGCATGGATGAGCTTTATGTGAAGGGGCAAATGACCTTCTAGAATTCTGTCAGTGGGTACAAGCGGGTGATTCCATAGCAGCACAAAACCAAACTGTGTGACCGTAACCTGATCCTCACACCAAACACTGGGTTTCACAGAGAAATGCCCTCTGTAAGAAACGGCCAGGCCTGGCATCTTGATTGTAGTTCTTGATGAAAGACATATCATGATGTTCAGCACTGATTTGCTGGGAAATCTTAGAAAATACTTATCCAGAACCACAATGAAATTAAGCTTGTTTGATTTATCAGTTTCTCATTTTAATCTCCTGTAATATAATTTGTGGCTATGGAACAGATGAGGAATCAGGCTCTGATTCCTTCCTGATTACCAGGAGTTGAAGCTCAGGTCAAAGCTCGTTGACAATGTAGAGGTTTATTTCTTTACTCTCATGTGAGCCTCTAATTCACCCATTTCTCAATCAGTTACATTTCCAGCTGTCCAATGGTGCTTAGGTCACAAAATACTTACTTTGCCAAAGCTGCCCTTTCCAATGGCTCGCAAAATCTCAAAATGGTCGAAGGTCACTGCAAAAAAGAACAAACATTCAAATATTAAATGGCTGAGCAAACACGTATAGGGGAAAATGAGTGGGGCATGAACCCCCTGTGCCAAGCAGAGAGGTGAGCTGCAGGAGCTGCTGCCACCCCACACAGCCCACCGCTGCAGTGAGGGGCACTCGGCCCCCCGGTGCTGGGACCCAGCACGGGGCTCTGCAGAGTGGGGCAGACACAAAATGCAGAGCTCCAGCAAGCACTGGCATAGGGAGCAGCTTCAAATCCAGAGGAGCTGACTGGCAGCCAGATTTTGCATGTTAACACTCCATCTCCATTCTCTTTCAACAGGAACGCTTCATGAACATCTTAACACCCTCTACCTCCTTGTCTTTTAATATCAATATTTTCGTTAGCATTTTAAACACAGGTCTACAACTGAGCTGGCTGTAAGGAAGCTAAATGGCATACTACTTATTTAAGACTCTCAAACTAAGCACGATCACATTTTAACCTCTCTCTCTGTTTCAGCTTTCCTAGCATCCCAAATTTCCACAGCAAGCCAATCCAGAGTCACTCCCAAAGAGTACTGAAATTTGTGGTGTCCAAATGAGGAACCATCAGCTTTTGATCCTGAATCCACATCAACAGATGTGAAAAGCCTCATTTCACCGCCTGATGGCATCTAAGACAAGGGAAAAGTCAAAGCATTTGCCCTTCAGAGAGAAAACTCATGTGATATGCCAACTCAGACAAATGATGTTTAAGAGATGCCAAGAAAGATAACACAATTGCTATAAAGATGCAACTGAAGCATCAGCATGAAATACCATTTGGAAAGCAGGGCTTGTGTTTTGAAACCCAGGTTCAAGGAACAATATTTAAATAAAAAACCACAGAACCTAACCAGCCACAAAATCATCCTTATCAGAGACAAGTCAACCCTGCTAAAACCCCTGCACTCCACCTGACGAGTGCGTCAATGCTCTGGGGGGCTCAGGTCCTCCCATCCCTGCCCCTCACCCCAGCACAGCCAGCACAACACTGCACAGTCTTCTTGTGTCCCTGTGATTTCCCCATTTTCACTATATTCCCTCTCTTCCTTCTCTCTCTGCAGGCTCAGGGGAAGAAGTGGAGCCAGAGGCAAGGGAAGTTAACCCGAGTCCCTCTGTAACAAGGGGCTGAACGGCGCAGACGTGGGCAGAGGAACAAAGACATGTCCCCACTCTGCTCAGAGCCGGAGCGACTCAGCCACGGGACAGCTGCTGGTGGGGTAGAGAGGACACCGGCAACGGCCCCGCAGTGACAGGGGCCCCTCACCAGCCACCGTCACCAGCTGCCCTGGGTTCAGCCAGGGAGGGGTTAATGCTCACAAGGGGCTGCAGCTGGGCACCCGTGCCAGCCGATGGGCTGCTGTACCCCACCTCATGCCCTCTGGGATGGGCAGGCAGACCAGCAGGGCTCTGGTAGCTGGTTAGCTTGTGGTGGGAGCGGGGAGAGCTGCTTCGCCTGGGGTAAGGGGCTCATGCTCACCTGCCTGCTATAGTGTTTCCCTGGTGTTAGCGTTGTCACTGGTGTCTCTCTCTGGGTTGCTTCATTCAACTGTCCTCATCTCCAACCCCGGGCTCTTTGTTTTCTCTTCCTCCCAGTTCTCCCCTGACACGTGGCAGGGGGAAGGCAGCAGGCGGTGGTTGCTGGGGTTTAGCTGCTGGCTGAGGCCAAACCACGACACCTACTATCTATTTCTGCTTTATCTTTCAACAAATATAGCCAGCTGGGGAGAATATCTGGCTGCCATCCTCTGGGATGCTTTCAACACCCTTTCGCCCAGAAGCAGCACAGAATCTGGCTTTTAACACGGCCTCATCCTGACTGCATCGGGAGTAGAGAGCACCTTGCAGCACTGAACCTTCTGTCTGGCTATTACATTTTCTTTTCATCTCACTAGCTTATTATCCACCACTGTGCCTACTCAGAGGAAATGCTGAGAGAAAAATAATACTGTCATCCCACTTCAGCCGAAGGCAAAGAAAGACTCTTGAGAAGTCCATCTTAAAAAAAAATAAATCATAGGGCCACAGAAAATAGTCAAATTACAGCAGCAGCAATTTGGAAAAAATATGCAAGAGACATGATGACTGCATGTGGCTATCAAAGGGCCACAGAGGCCAAGCAATGGCAGAGTCGCCCTGCCCTGTGCTCTGCTGCCCGTCTCTGTGCAGCAGAAGGTGGTCCATGCTCCACAGGAGGTGGCCCACGCTCCACGGATCAAACAGCCCAGCTGTGGGAGGAGATGGGAGCCCGCTGCTGAAGAATGGAGGCATGGCAAGGTGGAGTCTTCTGCCCACAGCTCTTCTCAAAACTATGGCACAGTATAAATCCAGATGTTTTCACCTTCGTGTCAGCTCCTTAACAACCCTGTTTGGCAAAAGGTTTCACACTGTTACAGCTTCCTGAGTATTCTTCAAGATGTTTTCTATTTTTAAGCAAATTGAGAGTTAATGAGATAAATGAAATCACTGAATGTTACATCACAGTTCTTCAAGAAGCAGACCCAGTTCTTGGGTGCAGTGGCAAAATGTTGGCTGGACCGGGGTGTTTCCTTCTCGTGCCTCCCCCCGCTGGTGGGTGCAGCTGCAGTGCTGAACTGCCAGAGGTGGAACTTGAGCTGTGAAGAATCAGGGGCCTTCCTGGCACCAGAGCACTTCCCACTACTCACGCTGTTGCTGTTTAAATCTACGTGAGTCCCAAAGGAAAAGCCTCTCTCTGGTGCAGCCAAAGAGCTGGGGTCGCTCTCCACTGGCTGCAGCCCAGGGACCTGCTGGCATCACGGATCAGAAGAGCCATTGTGCTGCTTCCCAGCAGCTCGTAATTAATTTCAGTTTTAATTGAAATTAGAATAAGGACAAGGTTGTGACATCGAAGGTGATACAGTCTCTGGTCACAAATTTACCAAGACAATAGAGAAGTTAATAGGGCACATCCCCATTTCAGCTGGGTTTCTCTTCCAGTGTATCAAAAGATGACTAGAGAAAAAAATGTGCTACCACTTTTGAAGTTTGAGCAGGGCCGTGAAAGCACAACTGCACTGGTCTGGGTGCTGCACCGGGGTGCAGGGGTGACCCCTGAGCCTACTGAAACTTGCCAGCTAACACTGAAGCACTGGAGGTGGTCAGGCCCATGCCATCCCCTTGACTCGCCAGCATGGCACACAAAGGCGCCGAGCGTGGGGCGTGGCATTTCACACCTGCACAGCCCAGTGCCCTCTGCCTCAGAGCTAACAGGGGCTTCACATGCTGTCGGGTTTTGTTTGCCGAAACTGACCCCTTCCCAAGCACTGAACTGGCTTTTGTAAGATGTCACCTGTCCCAGAAGCTCTGGTGCCCCACGGACAGTTGCCCTGCACAGGTCACTGCGTTGCTCGGGGTGTTACTTGTTTCTCTTCTCTGCCACAGGAGCTGATACTGCATGAAGCATGTCGAATGCAGAGAAATGCTCAGCAGAGGGACCAGCCACCCCAGGGAAAATTCAATTCATTACAGCCAATCTCACAGCCAGGACATGTCACCCCAAGGAAGGTGATCAGCAAGGTGAGCAGTACTAGTCATCCTGAGCTAGCACAGGCAGTTATTTATGAGAGGTGCCAATACATAGCAGTTAGATGCACCATGAATAAAGTCTCCAGCAGAACCTCACAGCACAGATTTCTTCTGTATTAATGTGGCTGGAAAAAAACAAACAAACAAACAAAAAATAAGAAAAACTGCCAGCAATTGCATTAACAGTTTGGGAACTGCAGCCAGTGTAGCCCAACAGCCACCCACGGGTGCCAGGACAGAGCAGCGTGCCCGCTCCGGTGCACCGCAGGGCACAGCAGCAGAGCCAGAGCCCAAGTGCAAAACCTCCTCTGCAGGATGAGAAATGCAGGCGTGGGGCCAGGGGCCGGACCGTGGCGGGGGCTGAGGACAGCCAGGGGAACATGCTGTGGCACAGAACGACTTGTCCCTTCCCCACATTCCTTCGTGAGACCTCCTTCCTCAAGGAGCTGAGAGAGAAAGACCAGGTTCTGGCCAACGTCTCCTCTTCCCCTTATGCCCCCAGTAACCAGGACTATGGACCTGTTGGAGCAGATCCAGAGGAGGGCCATGAAGATGATCAGTGGGCTGGAACACCTCTACTATGGGGACAAGATGAGAGAGTTGGGGCTGTTCAGCTTGGAGAAGAGGAGGCTCCAGGAAGACCTCATTGTGGCCTTCCAGTGTCTGAAAGGGGCCTTCAAGAAAGGTGGAAAAGGACTTTTTATGGGGGCTTGTAGTGATAGGATGAGGAGTAATGGCTTCAAACTGGAAGAGGGTAGATTTAATTAGAAATTAGGAAGAAGTTCTTCACTATAAGGGTAGTGAGAAACTGGAAGAGGTTGCCCAGGGAGGTTGTAGAGCCCCCAACACTGGATGTGTTCAAGGCCAGGGTCTTTGAGCAACTTGGCTCTAGTGGGAGGTGTCCCTGCCCATGGCAGGGTGGTTGGAACTAGGTGATTTTTAAAGTTCCTTCCAACTCAAACCATTCTATGATACATCCTCCCTGATTGGAGTTCACACCTTTGAGACAGCAATTTATGAGTTATCTGGGTTCTCGTAGATTTTACTTTATTTTCTGTATATTTTTATTTATCTCCATATGCATTTTATTACTAGCACCTAGGTGAAAGCCCATTTGGCAGTTAGCAAGCTGACTCATGCAACAGAAACTATGTCTATGGAACAATCTTTTAATGACTGTCTCTATAATCTTGGCAGCACAGTGACACTGGCCTCCAGTACTGCTCTCAGCAGTGCATTCTCCTTTTCCAGCCAGCCAGCCCCACATGCTGGTGCCCCAGTGCCAGCCGGTAGAGAGGC
>NW_008586021.1:0-1892 GCF_000691845.1 Merops nubicus | reverse complement strand
AGACCGGGTTGGATGGGGCTTGGAAAAATCTGGTCTAAGGGAAGGTGCCCCTGCCTGTGTCAGGGGGGTTGGAACTAGGTGATTTTTAAAGTTCCTTCCAACTCAAACCATTCTATGATACATCCTCCCTGATTGGAGTTCACACCTTTGAGACAGCAATTTATGAGTTATCTGGGTTCTCGTAGATTTTACTTTATTTTCTGTATATTTTTATTTATCTCCATATGCATTTTATTACTAGCACCTAGGTGAAAGCCCATTTGGCAGTTAGCAAGCTGACTCATGCAACAGAAACTATGTCTATGGAACAATCTTTTAATGACTGTCTCTATAATCTTGGCAGCACAGTGACACTGGCCTCCAGTACTGCTCTCAGCAGTGCATTCTCCTTTTCCAGCCAGCCAGCCCCACATGCTGGTGCCCCAGTGCCAGCCGGTAGAGCTGCCCAGCGGGGCAGTCACCAGGAACCTCCACCTCTGCTGCTGCTCACCAGGTCTCTCAATGGCCCTCCTACCAAGCCCAGAGCAGGGATGGGAAGGTGCATTGCTCAGGCTATCCTCCCAGCACGCCCCACAGCAGCCCTGCTTGTGCTGTGCTCTCCAGAGCACACCTCCCCTGCCCCGGCACAGCAGCATTCCCTCCCTGCCTGCGGAGCGCCTGGCACTGCCCCAGGGACAACGCCAGTCCAAGCCTCTGCCAACAGTCATTGTCCCAGTGCCCAGCTGCAGAGAGGGGGGGGGAAAGGACCCCTGACCACCGCTCTGCAGAAGACCAAGGCCTGCTGCTGCAGACCTCGGCACACCTCTGTTCAGCCGTGTCTGGGTGTCTCCGGCCCCAGCGCGGGAGCTGGTGGGGACCCAGAGTCAGTCTCTGCACAGGTAGACTCTGCAGTCCCAGACAACAACTGGGGAGAGCTCTTACCATCTTCATTTTCATTGAGGGGTGGTGACTTGCTGGAGGTGTTTGCTCCCATGGTGTGTTTAGCCCTGATCTGCTCTCCACTTCTCCCAGTTCTGTTACCACACGTGAAGATGGTGCTACCTGCGGGTCACTCCCAGCGGACCCGCACAACGTTCTGCTGGTGCATCCTGGAGAAGACAGGAGGCAAAAAATTCATCATCATTTGGGATTAAGAAGCATTCTGTAGCTTGCAAATTTCTCACTGGAGGTTCACTGCTCTGGAGACAAAACTGAATACAGGAGAAAAAGCACATTCTAATGGAGTTTCCTGAGAACCCCAGTAACACCACAACCTTGTAACCTACACCAGGACTGCTGCCCACTAAGGGAGGTATAAAACCAGACTGATAGAGCAAAAGGGTGTCAACCGTGATGTGGAGGCATATGTTGGTGTCAGCCAGGGTCAGCTGCTCAAGGAAATTTTATAGGAGTCTGTAGCTTAATTTTTTTCACAACGTGTCTATACATAAAGGTTATGAGGAAGGAGCACAGGTATTCCTTGACGTTAAGCTGGTCTGAGTAATAGTTACTAGGATTCGTATGTTTATAAAGTGCACCAGGGTACAGTAATGATACATCTTTTCACCCTGCAAAGTCACAAAATTATTAAAATCGTTACTTTGCATGGGGCCAAGATGACTAATGCTTCCACATTATCTTTGTGCTTGGTCAGACCACTCATTCCATGGGGAGCATGGCAGCAGCTCCACTCCTCCGTGGTTCTGGGGTCTTAGCAGCTGGTCTGGTGGCCACAGTGGAAATTTTACAGGTGTGAGAAAGCCCCTGCTTGGGGGTGCCCAGGATGCCACCCTGGAGCCGGGCAGCACACCTCCACAGTGCCAAGAGTATTTTATCCCCAACAGATGAACATAAAACCGAGGCAAAGCAGAGGAAACGTGAGCGCTGTCGCTGCCCCGCCGGGGCTGTCCAGC
>NW_008586020.1:6583-18799 GCF_000691845.1 Merops nubicus | reverse complement strand
TTCCACTGCCTGTGCAGTCTCATCTTGCCCTTTAATCTGACCAGGAGGTCTTGACTAAGCCGTGCTGGTCTCCTTCCTTCCCTACCTGATCTCCTACAGCTGGGAATTTTAAGTTCTTGCACTCTATGATAAGTATCTTTAATGATTTGTCAGCTCTGTTCTTGTCCCTAAGGACTATTTCCCAGGGAGTATTACTGATTAACTCCTTGAAAAGCTGGAGTTTTGCTTTCTTAAAGTTTAAGGGTTTGACTTTGCTTTTTGTCTCCCTCATACCCCGTATGACCGTGAACTGCACTAACGCATGGTCACTGCAGCCCAGGCTGCCTCCTGTCTTGCAGTCCCTGATGAGCTCACTAGCATTTGTGACCATCAGGTCTCGTATTGCATCCCCTTGAGTAGGGGCATCTACTTCCTGACTCAAAAAGTTGTCATCAACATCTATCATGAAAATGAAACTTGATACATGCTTGCACTCCCATCATACAATAGGGAAAAATATACCATGAAAACCCACCACAGAAGCAAAAATGAAAACCCAATTTTTCATAGAACCTCTGCAGCACATAACATGTTTCAGATACCCGAAAGAAGAAAAATTTGGTGCCTCTTCATAAGGAAAAAAATCATAGAATGCCTTAGGTTGGAAGCGACCCTAGAGATCATCTAATCCAACCCCCCTGCCACAGGCAAGGATGTCTCTCAACTAGACTAAGCTGATCAATAACTAAAGATTCTGATCTGGATACAGAAGTTTATTCAGAAATAAAATGATGTTTTAGTTATTTGTAGGTATTTTCAGAGCTATCCATGAACACGTACGCAACAGCAAAACATACTGAAACAAGACACCTAAACCAAACAACAGACCAGAAATACACCTGGACGTGTCTGAGCAGCAGTTGGGAAGCCAGGGGAAAAGTACCTATTAAATGAAAAAAAAAAAACAAACTTCCTGCTTTTAGGGTGAACAAAACTAAGCACATCTAATAGAGGCATTTGCATGCCTGCACAATAAGGGATAGGGGGATAAACACTGTTTAGGAAAAGCAATTATTTGAGTACATTGGAAAGCGAGTTCACTGCATTTGCAAACTATGAATAACCGAATAGCAAAATGACCAGAAGGAGATAGTGGGAGACAAAAATGAAGACAGCATACTTTGCTGGTACACCCACACAGAAATATCAACCAGAGTCAAAAGAAATCAGCATTTGTCTGACAAATCAGACTAAGAAAGGGGACGTTTGGATTCTAAGGCAGGAAAAAAAAGTAAAAGAGCATGTACAAATAACAAAAAGAGCTTAAAAATTGTTTGGGGAAGAAAAAAGGGAATACAGGAAATAATAATCCAGGCCTAGGACATTATGGATCTGAGAGAAAAAAATCCCAAAGAGACTGAAAGGAAAATATTTGGAATGTTATCTAATTTTCTCTGAATTAATTTGCACAGAAGATATGTATGAAGAATGACAGAAA
This sequence comes from Merops nubicus, assembly GCF_000691845.1. Lineage (NCBI taxonomy): Eukaryota > Metazoa > Chordata > Aves > Coraciiformes > Meropidae > Merops > Merops nubicus. The sequence continues at coordinate 17,322 of NW_008586020.1, read as the reverse complement.
AATTCCAATGAATTAAGAAAAGTAGCTGATAAATTATTTCCTCTGGCTAGAAATATATTTATGAAAGCAAATCAAGATGCAATACTATACCAAAAAATACCAACGAACACAAAATCTATGTCCAAAAGCATGGAGGACTGAACCAATAATAAGTATTATTTTAAAAGGTGTAAGTAAATTTAACAGTGGAACTTAGGAGATTTAGAAAATCAATGGGAAATTCAATGGCACTCAAAACTACCCGCTCACTGTGTGGTAGGATAGAATACAGTCATGAATGGCAACAGCTTGAAAAGTGGGAAGGTGGCAAAGCAGGGTGTTGTACAAAGATTGTCAAGACTACACACATTTGTTCACTTCATGCCACACAACAGTGACCTGGAAAGAAGACTATGTGGGAGGGTGAAATGCTCTGGCAATAAATTAAACTGAGGGGAGGGGAAGACAGAAGAGTCTAAGATTCAAAGGGATGAAACAAAACATTCATGAAGAAGATTAAGAACCATGCAGCACAAGAAAGTTTTATTTATTGCATGTTTAGAAACAGAATATGAACCTATTCTTCTACCTAAATTCTGCTTTCTGCTAAAGAAACTTCATATTGCTAAGATGTGGTGAATGAGATGAACAGAAACAAACTTTGTGTCTTTCTCTGCGCACTCTGAAAGACAAAAGAAAAGAGTAATCACTGAGGAAAGAAAATTAAATTGCCATTTAAAGGATTTACACATACACACAAAAAAACCAAACCAACAACAAACCACACCTAAATCCCCCAGACCTTGCTGGAGGAACTTATTTCAGTATTATCTCTAAGTCTACTTTTTGGATCATTTTTGACCAGCTTTTTGTGAGAAAGGTACTACATATACATATAAGACTTGGAAGAGCAACTGGAAAGATACATGGATGGACCATGCAATCTTGTTTATTCAAAAGAGGTGAGAAAATATATCCATGTTTCTTTATAACTTTTAGCTCTGATTTGCTTTAATTGCACACCTACCTCTGAAGGGAACTGAGACAGGATAAATGCCATGCAGCTTCTTGTGATAGTATCACAATAATTTCAAAGGAAAATAAATTTCATCTAAATTTTTTTTTTTTTTTTCCATCTAAATTCCTTTAAGAGTCTCATTCTGCTGCCTCTTGAATAATCTTGGGGTTTCATACTTGAGATGGAGGACAGAGCAGCTATAGCACTCTCTTTAAGATGATACAAAGGAAAGCAGTAGCAATTGTGTAAGACTTAGGAAGGCGTAACAGAATTGATTAAATTGGTTCTACCATATTATTTCCAACAGAAGAGAAGGATCAGTCTAAGAGCTTCCCATTTCCTCCTGTTTTACAGTGTCCAACACTACCAGGAATTCCTATTAGCATTAGATTACAAAACAGTCACAATATGGTCATGAACACTGTCTGAATCATTAGTCTGCTCTGCTAATGCCACGATTTGGAAGGATCAGTTTTAGGGGTCAGGAAACAATCATATAGCCATTTAATTTCTAGTTAACCCTTCTTTTCATCTGCCCTCACCACAACAGAATTACTTTCCTAGCTTCAACTGAATTTAACTTTCCTGCACTTCTTTAGGTGACTTGGGCACTTATTAAATGTCACATTTAGGCTGCACACTACCCTCTTGTTATCAACCAGGCTCTTTCAGTCGCTGTTCTACCACGTGGAACCTTCGTAAGATCAATGCCAAGTCACTACAGCTTTCTCACCCCACCAGCTGCTTTGCCCATTGCCATTTTTGCTTGCAACACAGATACGATGCATGGGGAGTGCATCGTGTTTCCCTTGCTCTGGCATTCACGTTATTTCATCTCCGTTCATTCACAGGCTTTTGTCTAAAAAATATCGCAGGCTTAGAATCTGCTGCCACTGGCTTACATCAGGTGAAATACCATTTCATAAAATTCTATTGTCTAAATAAAGGGTGGACTTAAAACCAAGATTTCTGCCACATGCCAAATACTGGGCTCTCCATGTGCTTACCTATTTCCATAAAATAAAATGTTGCCTAGCTATTCCTTATTCTGTTGAGCTAAACTCAAACCTCATAAGTGGAAGTGCACTTACAGAAGAAAAGAACACAAACAGATCTGGAAATAGCTTTAGCAAGATGCTGATTTAACATATATGCCGAAGAAACTTAGTGGTAACTTAGGTTCTTTTCTGAAATTACAAAGATTTCCTACTTTGACTGATCCTTCACTCAGAAAGTAATTTACCAAGCAGAAATTTTTTTTTTTTTTTTTTTGGCATCAGTAACCAAGTCATCTTCATGCCATCACACTCTGTGATCTCTTTCTCATCTTTAAGGGTAATTCATCAGATAATTTTCAGGTGCACGCCGCATTTCCTTTTCTGTTGCTCTGTATTGATACAATTATTTAAAGGGCCAAACACACAGCCACAAACACACATGCTGCTGTCACCTAAAAGCTCACCTGCCACTAACCTTGAAATGAAAAGGGTAAAGAAATGAAACTTTATCAAGTGCTACATTTTTGCATTCTGCTTTAAAACTGTCCATAAAACTTCAGTGACAATACAGGGGTACTGAGGATCCATTCTAACCATGAGCTCAGGAATTTATGATTTCTTCTGGAGACGTCCAGCATACACCTTGACATTATCATTATTATTGCTGTTGTTGTTACAAACAGAAAGGGTCTTATCTCTATCACCAGCACTGAACTCAGATCAATTTGGGCAGTATTTTCCAGCATTGGTTCTGAAAAGTACTAACAATGTCCCTTAAAGACGAAATGAATCCAGCTACTTAAACATCAAACTTTGGGCTGTCAACTATGATAATGACTTAAATCCATTTCAACAGACCTATAATGAGCAAAAAAGTTTTACCTCTCCATCAAGCACCAAATCCCTCTAGCAGGTTTTAGATCAATAAAAAATAACTGAGTCTCAGGGAACAAGGAGAGTATCATCTTACACAAGAAGTCTACTAACGTGGGAACGATAGCCTGCAGAAATATTCTCTTGCACAGCACTGGTCAAGTCATACCACATATCCCCTCACAGCAACAGTATCATTATATAGAGTCATCACAGATTTCAGGAACAGCAGTAGTATGTGACAGCTAAGAGAGCATCACCTCTCACTTCATACCCTTTCCTGAGCCAAAAGAAAGCAAAAATTTTTGGGGAAAAGAAAGAAAAAAACCCAGGAGTCTAGATACGCTTCTCTCTTTCCCCTGGGGGTGCAATCAGGCCATTTCTGTCTGCCCAGAAGAAATTCAGAAGATGTTTCCTCCTTCACTTACTACTTGATCCACCCAAACAGCTTATTTTGTCTTCTGTCTACCTCAGGCAAATCTTTCACAGGCAATCCCATCACAGCAGGCTGGCCAAATCCATATAAAGACTGACAGCAACCTTCTCCCAGTTGCATGAGGTCTTGTCTTCATCCTGTTGAATCTCAATTTTGCCTTTACCCATTCAGTTCAAGTACAAAAAGCTCAGGACCAGAAAAAAAGCACAATGAACAGCAAGTTGACAACCTCTGAGCACAGCCAAAGTCAGAATAAACATCTCTCTCCATGCTACTAGCCACAAAACTGCCCTCACCACACTGTAGGAAAAGGCCAAAAGCTAAACAACTACACACCAGTAGAAGAGAGCTGCAGAGAACAAGGTCATCCCCAGTGCCCTAGGTCCTTAAAACAGTGAGGAGTTTGTTCAGTGAACTTGGAGGTGAACAAGCCCTACACTTGTTCCACCAGTCCCTGCCAATGTGATGTGGAAGAAAATTTCCCATCTGATCCAGTATCTGAGAACTGATTCAATGCTGACCATAAGAAGGAAGACATGCTGATGAGTACTGGAGAGTTTTAACAAGCACTGGCAGGCAGTGTGGCCACCAGCAGCACCCCGGGAAGGAAAAACGGAGAAAGTATGAGGGGAAAGCAGGAACTTGCTCTATGCTAAGAGAAAGAAGGAAAATGACTGGAGTGGAAAAAAGGTAGTCTGTAAGGACAGGTTCATCTGATACTTCAGTGTGAGCACGCAGCATCACTCCTAAGAGGCACAAAAGCAGGGAAACAGGCAGAGAAAGCAACCAGCTCTTTGCAGCTTGACTGTAATGACAAAAGCAGAGGCATCTTCTGTCCTGCAGTACGCAGATCAGCATCTCACATCCTGAGCATGGATGCTATCCTTCCAACTTACACTGCAATTCAAGCAACTAGGCACTGCAGATCTGTCTGAATTTGTCCTATAGTCACCACTGTCTCTCTGTCTCTCCAGTCAAATAACAGTAAAAAAAAAAAAAAGTCTCAAACTTCAGAAGAGCAGGGTTCAAACCCGTCCCTCTCAGAAAAAAAAAGAAAAAAACACAACAAAACAACAACAAAAACAACAACAACAACAACAACAACAACAACAACAACAACAACAACAACAACAACAACAACAACAAAAGCCAAACCACAATCCAAAGAACAAGCTATTCTGCTCCAATACAAGGGTTCAGGGCTGTGAGGACTCTGACTGCTGTGGTCCTCCCCAGACAGCACCAGCCATAAAACACTAAGGCACCGCAGCAACAGTAAGAGAGAAACAGCACCAAAGGTGAAGGTTTTGGGAACTTTCTGCCCTGATAGGAAGGTTACAAAAATATCCCAAATCAAGAGTAACAATGTATGCAAACCGAAATAAACAAGTCAGCTGCAAACTATGATATGGATTAAAAAAATACAAAATTCAAAAAATCAGGGGTGGTATGTGAGGATATGGAAACCTTGCCTCTCCTCTGAAAGGTGGCAGGGAGAGGGAGGTACACGGCTCTGGGTTTGAGTGGATCACTGTAACAATCCTGCCTCACTGGCACTAGCTCAGAGGATTTTGTTGAAAAGGCTCCTTGTTTCCCACTGTTCTTCTCTCATTCTGGTAGTACACAAAATAGCTTTAGCAAAACTGCTAAAGGCCCTCTGCAGCCCTCAGGACTTCATCTGTCAGGCAGCATAGAAGACACTGTCACAGTTTAGGCCCAGGGCTATCACCAGTCCTGTAACAGATGCTCTCTGTTATCCCCTCCCCCCCAAAAAGAGGGAGAGAAAGTGAGAGAGACTTACACATATACTTAATATGTACTTAAGTATATATACTTAAAAACAGTTTTAATGAAAATACTACTGCTACTAAATTTGAATATATACAAATACATACAAAACCAGTATTGAACCCAACTCCTCCCCCAACAGCAATATGTCACTGTCACCCCCGATGCTGGGGAGCAGGCCCCAGGGGGAAGTCCCAGGCTGGGCTCAGCCACAGATGGCAACTGGGTCCAGGAGCTGGATTCTGGAACTCGGTTCAGGAACACACGGCTCAGGATCAAAGGCAGCATGGACGGAGTCCTCCTCGGATGTCAGCCTTTGCCGAAGGAGCAAAATAAAGGACGGGGCTTGACCCCTGTGACCCCTCAGCTTTATACTGAATATGAGGGGTATGGGATGGAATACCCCACTGGTCAGTTTAGGGTCACCTGTCCTGTGCGTGCCTTCCTACAGGTGCAGCTCTTCCTTTCTGCACCCCTCAGTGTGGTACACAGGATATAGCATCTTGGTGACCCTGGTGTGCACACCCAATCTTGGTGGCAACTCTAAACGTGGAGTGTTATCTCTGCTAGAAGCAGACGCTGTCTGCAAATAAATGCTGTTGGCTTTTAGAAAGTCCAGTTAGAATTAATTCTGTTCTACCCCAAACCAGGAAAGACACACATCCTGATTACACTTTATCTGCTTTGAAGAAGTGTACAGAAATGGGAAGGGATTTACGGTTCTTATACAACAGTCCCAGAAACTGGGCTTAGTCAAGCAATTTTGTACCCAGCCTAGCTTTGGCAAAGCAAGCAGATGTATTGGCAAAGCAAGGTTTCAGTGTCTAGATGAGGCAAAGTTATTTTCCACTGGAAAAGGCTAAAGTTCAGAAAAATCTGGAACGAAGCACTGGGTGTTTCACTTAGCAGTTTGCAATGCATTTGCTGCTGCGAGTAATTAAATTTAATGCAGATGTTCACATACCACGTACTGGGAAGCTCACAAAATCTAGTTCTGACCCTGCATGTGTTTTGTGATGTGTGCTGGTATTAACGATAGACTGAGCTTAGTTTGCACAACAGTGGAAAACTTCATTATTGAGCTTCAAGGGCACACACATAGTGTGCTGCTTTCCACATTTCAAGACCTAATTACCACTAAAATAATGGTCTTGTACGGTGGCAGTACAACTGAGAAGACATTAGCAGCCACCTGCAGGTCTGTCTAGTCTATCATGTTTCTGGTTTATTTTGGCAATTCAACACTCTCAATCAAGAAAATTTTTAAAACTATTATTTTGAATTACTGCATGCAGTGACAATACAAACAAATTTACAAGGCTCCATATTGCCAGGCATATGAATAGCGTAGTACTTTGCTCTACAATGCAGTTAGGCCAAAGGGTTATGTTCAAAAAATAAAGGGCAACTCAAAAGAGCAGTATTACTAGCCAGGGCAATTTAGGGCAAGTATTTCACATGCTCCCAAGAGCTTTTGCTGAGGGTGAAGTCATAACACAAAACTGTTTATCAATCTATTGAGTCATTTTGCTTTATGACACTAGGCTGCACTCACAGATTTCTCCAGTTTATAAGTGGAAGACAGTCCACCACCTCCACAGCTCTTAAATACCTGCAAACACGTGGAACACCAGTGCTTGCAGAGGCAGCATCTGTTGCCATGTGCTACCTTTTCAAGTGATGATCACTTTGCAGGTCACTCCTGTTGCTGTTGTTCCTATTTCCTTTTTCTAGTGTTCAGTCACTGAACTGTTGAGTCTCTGCCTTACTTCCAAACTCTTCCTTACTGAAAGAGACAGTAGTCTTCTAATGTTATGCCTTGCCAATGCAGACTGTGGGATTCCACTGCCTTGCACTCAAGTCAACAGGAACAGAGTTGACCATGCGCAGTACAATACCAAAACCTCTTTTATGTGTGACATATATGGCCCCATAAGATGACAGTATCATCAATAAATCCATACAACCCTTGTGGGTAGAGATTAATATGAATATAAGTTCTGATTCTCACAAAGAACATGAAAGAACATAGAAACAGATCTTGTTAGGTGATTCCCTCAAGCCTCCTAGGAACCTGTAATATTGCAGTTTACACTAAATTTTTGCTGTGTGAGTTCTCAAAAGTATTAAGCCACATTTCAATGTAAAGGGCAACAAGTGAGTAAATCCAAACCAACAAGAACACTCCAATCACACCAATTCAAATAAATAGTCAAACATCACCCTTAAACATCACCCTTTCTTTCTTGCAAGAGATAAAATGCCTGCAAATTACTATCAGGAGAGCAAAAGAGCATTTTAACATAATGGCAACCTTAATAAATTAAACAAGAGTTGAATACCACAAACCATTCAGTGCCCTTATGGTATGTGACAGAGAAAAGTTGCACTGGTGATCAACATTTGCTTTTTTTTTTTGCTTTTTTTTTTTTTTTTTTTGTGGCTGTTTGTAAGAAAAGCACCCTCAAAACAAAACAGAATGATCCCATCCCCCAATAAAAAACAAACAAACAAACAAACAAAAACAAAGCAACTGAATGCTTTACCTCCAAGTTTGATTAGGATACAATGAAAACGGGTTCCTTGCATACCCAAATATCTCCCAAGAAGTAAAGAGAGGCAAGATACAAAAATCAGCATCCTCCAGTGATGTCTCTCTAAGAAAGCCTTCTCTGCTGACTCACTGAGGCTGACACTACGACCTTCTTAAAATACTGCTCTGAGAGAGGCATACAAGCACTAAAGTGGTTGTTTTGCTTTCTAATGACAACGTAGTTGCCAGGAACGGGTCTACTGAAAATGTTCAACAAGTACTCCATGAAACTTCACTTCCATGAAAGTATACCAAGCACCCAACACATCTCCAGGATATACAGTTGAACACTTCAGATATGCTTGCTTCTACCAACACAGAAGTAAAAGAAATGAGTCACAGAATGCAAATATATTCACATCTTTTAATGAATGGATCACACTAAAACAACAAAAGAAATGTTCTAAGAAAAGTCCCACAGGGAACAATTTTTGCAGGATAAAAATGCATCAGCAGAAGTTTCACTGGGCTCTTGTCCCAGAAGAGTTCTATTTAGACATGCACTCTGCTATTATAGTTCAGTACCCTTTCCCCCGTTTTTATAGGATTCAACAATTTGCAAGATGAGTTCTGCTAGCTTCTCAAATATCCCCCCCGTCTCCCTGGTCTGTTTCCTATTCCACTGCAATACTCACCCACAGACAAGAACAGACCCTTTCTGCAACCACTTAAAATTGTACCAGCCTGCTGTGCACCTACCAACCTACAAAACATGTTCATAGCAATGTGAGACAACCTTTTGCCTGCCTTTCACCCTAGTCCTAATTTGATTTTGCAACCCTGATGAATTACCTTGATCATAGCCCACACTGCAGGTTACTTATGCACACACAGGTAAAATCCAACTACACTACATCATGTGAGGCCAAATTAACATTTGTTCCAGCTGGGCGTAATTGTGCCTGTGACACAGACCTGCATTTCTTATTTTCTGGACCAGCCTTTTATCTAGTCCTCCCTATCACCTGCAACTTGCAGGCCTAGGCCACAGAAATGCTGGTTCACTTCCTTCTAAAAATAAATGATGTCACAAGATCATTAACTTGATCTGCAGCCAAAGCTCTAAAGTAAAAAATTACTTAAAACAGGTTATTCCATCCTCAGGCAATGCTGGGAATGTTCATACAATTATTACAACACCTGTACTCATCTGACTAGCTCCCCAGTGGGTGGCTTCTATTGTTGTCAAGGGACTTAACCATTAACCCTGTTTAAAGGTGATCAAGCTAATTGAGACAAATTCTGCCTTGGTTTTAGGTTGCACTACTGTACTAGGTAACAGAGCCAACCTCATGAAATGCTTTTGTTAAGTCATCATTTTATGCATTGTCAGGAAGAGCTCCTAAAGAGGGTAAAATTACCTTCTAAAGGGATCTGCGCTTGAGTTTTAACTTCAGTAATCATGACTTTGAGCTCCTGAGATGAGCAAATAAAGGAGCAAATGAACTGCTCTTCCCAAATTCAAATATTGTCCTGTCCTCTTTCAACACACTATTGCTACCATAGAATTGCGAACACACTAGAAAGACTAGGACAGCCACTGAAAATTATTCTCCACCTCATAGTCAGCAATATAACTTTTTTTTTTTTAAAAGCAATAGAAAAGCAAGAGAATGCATCACAAGATGTACCCTACTTGTTGGATTAGTTTAAGCTACCATGAGCAGAAACAAAAACTAAGTTAGTAGGTCTTCATTGCACTGTTTCAGACAACTCTGAAAAAAACACAGTCAGAGAGCAGCTGGTCAAACTGTTTTGATAAGACTCTGATTCTGACTCCTGAAGTGACTTGCTGGGCCACAAGAATACTATTCATGCCTCTCCTTTTTTCAATAAAGAGAAGTAATAAGGAAATATGATGATTACTTTTTTCTTTATATCATTTTTTGCCTTGTTCTGAACTTTTTTTTCACCCTTTCTCATTTCACACTTCTTTTCTGGTGAGAAAGGGAAGAATGGAAGATAGAAGACCAAAAATGTTACAAAATTATTACTAATAATACTTAACTCTCACCTCAGTTCACCAGTAACCCAAGCAAAACAGCAATATAAAAAGAAACAAGCAAACAACAACAACAACAACAAACCCACACCAAAACTAACAAACCAAACAAACCCCAAGAACCTCTCCAACTTCTGGAAAAAAAGGTTTACTTCCCCTCTTCTAATACACCTTCCATGCATCCTAGTTCTTGAGCACCTGCAGGTCTAAACCTTCTATTTACAGACACCTACATTCTCATCTCATGTCAATGCAACTCACCCAGGAATTAAGAATTTTTTTTTCCCCACGGACACCTCTTTTCTTAATTGGCAGGAAGTTACAGCCAAAATATGTCTCATAAGCTACCACTTAAAAAGCCTTAATGCTTCCTGTGATATCATACAACACTTCTTCTGGAAGTCTGCATTTTCTCTGTTAACAGCATTCCTATGCTGTTTTCCAGGTATCTTCTGCATACTCCCCCAGCACAAGGAGATTAACAGCTTTCAGAGAAGGCATGGAAAAGAAAACCATTCTGATTCTCCTTCCTGCAGATGCAGCTTAATATCTGAACTCACTAGTGGTGTCTTCTGTAGCAAGGACAAGAATAATTACTTTTACTGTCATTGCAGGTTCACATTTTCAGCTAATCATGTGGTTTCTCTGAAGTGCTCTGACTAACATGATAAAGGGGTGTTTTTCAAGAGCATGGATGGAATCAGATGATTCCCCTTCCCACTGTCTATCCATAGAAGCTCTGCCTTGGAAAATTTTCTACGGTTTAAATCTCTTCTAAGAAGTAAAGCCAGCAGTGTCATATTCCAAAGTCAGCTGGTGACAGGATAAGTTAATGTTGTATGAACTGGTGAGGATCTAAAGCAGGTCACTTCCTATAACACCACATTTACTCTTGTTTTTGATGCAACTTCAGGTATTTCTTAATAACCAAATGAAGTTGCTTTTTGGGCAAGCTGCCTGCTGCAATTTTTTTTTTTTTCTAAGAAAAATATTGTGGCACCTTAGACAATTTAATTCTTGCTCTGAGGCACCTCTTACCATTAGAGTCCTCC
>NW_008586020.1:0-6552 GCF_000691845.1 Merops nubicus | reverse complement strand
AGCAGGAGTGTGGTTCTTGGAGGTGTGGTGGGCGTGTGAGGCTGCAAGGCTGACAATGCGGGGTCTTGGTAGTGTCAGTGCTTTCCCATGCACTTTCAAGGAGTGCTCTTTCAGCTGGCTGATTGTCATGGTGGAAAATGAGCAGTAGGAACATTTGTAGGCATGTTCACCTGGGTGAGCGAAATACAGGCAAGTCATCAGCTCGCAAAAGAAACAAAATGGGGTCCCCATACTTCTCTTACTGAACTCAGCAGTAAAACTCCCACGGACTCTTCAGGTGAAAGACTGATCCCAAAGAGAAAAAGCTGTGTGCACCTCCTTGTTGGAGCAGTCTGGAGTCTGCTGGTACAGACACCTGCTTTGGGTCAAAGTATTGCTTTCTGACACAGATTTTGCAGATCCTGGTAAAGTAACCGATGTCAAAAAAAACCAGACCAGACTCTTAGCATGCCTGTGTTGCATGATATGAGAAGAAAACAGACTCTGGGATGAAAATGGAGTCACTTAGCTATAGAACTTCCAAATTGCTTTGGGAGATCAGCAGCTAGAGAGGGTGAAGTCATCTTTTTCTGCATGCAGTACATACAGTGACATTATTAACGAAGCAAGAAGGATACTACAAAATGCTAACAAAAGCCCCTCCAAAAACACACCAAAAACGGAGGGGTTGGAATTTACACTGGGAAAGGTCACATTTTCCTTATAAAGAACCTACCACGAGGCAGGAGTAATCTTCATACAATTGTTAACCAAGTCAAATTTGGTTTACTACAAGAAATGAACATGACAATACCAAGAACAGTGCACTGTTCTGTAAGGCTACATGAAAACTGTGTTATGAAAAAGCACTAAAAGAAGTGAAGAAACAGAAGTAATGAACAGCAGTGAATTTCATTTTGAATACATTCTGAGGCAGAGAGGCAGCAAGCAAGGGGAAACAAATCCTGAGACAAGATTTGTTTTGCATTAAGCATGGAGGCAAGTAGAACACAAAGTGAAACTGTCCCAATACAAACAATGTGATATTATACAGGTGCCAAGTTATTGTTTTGGAAGTACCCCTTCCATGTACAAGAGTAACACTGGCCACATAAGTTGTACATAAAGTGCCAAAACTAATACAGGAGTGATATATTCATGAAAATAACAGAAAAACAAGATTTCTGGTAGTGAACGAAGCAGAGCATGTTTTCCATCTCCCAACAAACTTAGCAAACAAGGTTCTCAGACAGCATTTTTTCCAACACCGGAAATAAGTGAATCAAAAGAGAATGTGAAAACACATGTATTGCAACAAGTCAGAGTATGCATACCTGAAAAGATTAGCAACCATCCTACATAACAATAACTCCTGTCCCTCTCTTGCAGAAAAACTATGCTAATCATGGGGACAAAGTACAAAGTCTTAAAAGCCTTTTCTCATACATCTGAAAAAGAAGACATCACTTAAAAGTCTGAAATGGTGAAACAAGGAATGGTCCCACACATTTCTTCTCAAATCACATTTCTCACATGTACATTGTATCAGTTATATATAAAGTTTTTAGAAACAAAAAGAAGACATTTTATGTATAGCCCCTTCAACAAGCTGCTCAATGAAACAAGCTAATATAAGGACAAAAGAAACTCCATGGTGTTCAGACACCAATGATATACAGATACAGACTTTCATGATTTGTCAGTATAAGAGATTCTGGGATGACAGTTGGCACCAACCGTTAACTTATTGCATTAACTTAAAAGCACCACAATACATAAAAGCCAATAGAGGATGATTGCATATTAAGCATTCCAGAAACAACTAACGTAAACATACCTGCTATTCAGGTATAACAGTTTAGGTGGACATCAGCATGAAAGGATGTGTTGGATTGCAGAAGAAAGGCTACAGTTTGGCTTAACAGAAGCTTTCTGAACTTTTTTGACTGCTAGTTTTGCATTTCATAGAACAATTCTATTAACAGACATACGAATAAATAAATCTAAAAATTTATGTGGTGGGTCTCAACACCTGATATGTACTCAAAACAATATGTTCCAGATAACACAGAAACTGAGCAAAGCCAATACTCCATCTTACAATCATCCACTAGTACGTGCAGTACATCAGGTGTCATTACTGTGAAGCAAGGACACTAAAAAATGCTAACAAAAGCCCCACAAAAATAAAGGTAAAAAAAAAGAACAGGAAAAAAAGTTCAGATGAAAACAACTGACAGCCCATTTAGAGACAGTGTAAACTGTTTTGCTCCATGCCAAAGGAGATGGCACATACTCAGTGAAAAACAAATGCCAGAAATGCTGACTGCTACCAGCTGTTAGGCAAGAATGTCTTTTATAGCCCACTGAATTTTGACCCATCCTCAGAAAATGAGGGAAAGGCAGACTGAGTAAAAGACTTAAGGATTTTACTAGATTTTAAACATCTCTAAGAGACTTCAGAAAAAATCAGGGACACTAAAATTTCCAGTTCTAAATAAACTGGTAATGAGATGAGTGACAAGAGACAAAAAATGGTAACAAAAGAGGGGTTCAGAAAACCACTGTATTGAAAAAACTGGTGACACTGAGGAAAAGTCTTTATAACATGTTTATTCAGTAGCATATATTTCTGAAGGATTAACTCAAACCACAACAAAGCAAAGCTCTGACTGAAAACCATAAAACAATTTTTCTGTGATGTGAATATCTGTTTGGTAGAAATGGACAGAGACAGAAACAAATTGTAAGCCTTTGGAAACTCTATTACACCAGTCATTGTGAGAGCACTATCTAGGCTATAATGAAATTGGGTTCTCGTACGATGCAAAACATAGTCCTTCAAGGAGTGTCCACTAATCAAGTTCAAGAGCATGAATTCATAATAAAAAAAACAATGACTTACATGAAAAGGAGTGCAAAGTAAGCATCAGCTGCATGCTAACTTTGGCTCTACAGATCTGGCAGCTTCAAACAAGGTAACACCAAGTAACCCAACTATTGAGCATAATGCAAACATTTTATTGTTGACAAAGATAAAGAACCACATCACCTCCATCCAGCATATGTAACTCTGTAAACTGGAACTCACAGCTGGATTTCCTAGAACGGACAGAATGCCATGGTCCCATACAACAGGAGGTTGGCAAAATTTAAGCTAACCCATAATACCCATCCAAGTACAGAAAAGGGTCCTGGCATAAGCTCTGTGAAATCTGAAATCAATAAAAGAAATGAAGTACAAGTGACCACCAATCTGTCCTACATTTTTGTAGATGAATAGTGCTTTTTTTGGATCAATGGTGACAACTACCTTTTGTTTTTTTTTTTTTTTTTTAAATCAGGGTACACCTATAAATTTCTCCTGCCATTTCTCCCCAATTTCCTATCTTTCTCCTCCAGCCCAACCTGAGTATCTGAGATAGTGTAAACAAAAAATAAACGAACACACTTCTAGACCTTTCATCATCTGCTCCAAGAGTTTCTAATCGCACGATTTTAACAACTGGGCTAGTCTTTATTTTTTTAGATTGGTCAGTATTCCGTTATGTGCACCAGAGTGTATGTTTGAACTGTGGTTTGAGGGTTTATTTTTTGTCCCTTTAACCTCAAAGGTGCAACTGTTACCAATGAAGCCAGTAGTTTTTGACTACAGTTTTCTGATAATCTTTCGATGCATAATGCATGACACTCCCAGGAGTTCAGGGCCAAGGAATAAAAATGAGGAAATTCTGAGTCTTGCACTTTTAAATAATCAAAGGTGCAACCTTTTGAGGTGACCTACCCTGTATGACAAAGCACCTTCCCAATTCATGTTCATCAGAAGCATGCCTATTTTTTTGCTTGTATGGATTCCGTATTGCAATACAGAGATCTGCAAGACAAATTTCCATGCACAATAATGGAATCAGCCATTCTCAGTCTGCTGCAACCAGGCCTAGTTCTCAAAGTTTACAGTGTTTGGTTTTAACATGAAAGTCAGCGTATGACTACCAAAACCAAGGTGCAATGCACAATCCTTTCCCACAAACACCAGAAGCACACACATAAATATAAACTTAGTGGAGAAAAGCTCACTACCAAGTCATTAAGATACCAATGATATAAGCAAAAATAATAATAATAATAATTTTTAAATCATTCATAGGAAATAGAAGAAAAGGAAAAAGTTCTTGAAGTACTCATCCCTGTTTTAAATTCTTGTCCTTCCAGAAACATTATCCAAGCTCCCACTGATCCCAACAGGTGCATAGGCTGGCCCATCATGACTTGCCTTTGAAAATCTTACCCAAATTTGATGACAAAACACGTTGTTCAAGCCAGCATCTCTGATCAGCAATAAGAACACACAGGACAGTTCAGCTGCTGCACTGCAAAACTCGAGAGAGAAAACTTACCAGCATGAGCCTTGAGTATATGGGTTTTCAGGCGGCTGTTGTAAGAGGACTTGAACGGGCACAGTTTGCAACGGAATGGCTTGTGGTGTCCGTGGTGGGTCTGCATATGACGATCCAGACTTCAAAAGAGAAACACAGAAAAAGGAAACACAAAAGAGTCAATAATTTATTTAAACTATTCCATTAGATGCAAAGCAAAACAATTAACAGCATTAATAAATTAAGGAAGAGGCAGACCAGGCTCAAATAACCTGTCTCATACTCTCTCTTGAATTCAGTACATCTGCTTACAGAATAAAGTTGAATCTAATCTGAGGAAAAGGAGTAGAGCTGACACCAATTGTGTTATGCAGAAAGCAATTCACTTAGATAAACTTATGGGGCAAGACTGGTATAAATTAAATTATGCCTGATCCAGACTTAAAGGGCCAGTTGGAGAAAGAAGAAACACACAAGAACAATAAAATTATCGCTACAGGTTTTCTTCTCCTGGCAAACACTTTTATTAAAAAAAAAAAAAAAAAGAGTATTTTTGACCAGCTTTACTGAGGAAGCCGCCTTTTGGTTACAGCAGCAAAAGCAGATTAGAGATCCTGCTCTGGGGAGGATGCCAGCAGGCTGCAGTTGATGAGTTCCAGGATTAAAAGGCAGCAGAGTTTCAGAAGTAACAGTGTGGGAGATTCTACATGAAGCTCAACAAGAGAAGAAGGGGTGGAAAAGACCAGCCTCTGCTTTCTTCATGGAAACTGGAAGCTACTGACAGCCTGATTACTGGGGGATGATCAGAACCTGGTCTCTCTCCACAGCTTCTTGTAACAGCTCAGTAAATTTTGGAAGGGAAAAAAGGATGTTTTCCACATTTGCTAATAGACCAAATTAATTCTGAGTCAGCCCTGCAGAGCTTTGCAGCTTCTACACTTTGGCTCACAACCATAAATTCACAGTCTACATGTGGCATGCAGGTAGTTCCAGCTCGGATTGTAAACATTTCCAGTACAGCCTCCTCTTTGGACACATCCATGCTTCGTGATCTGGACTCAGCTGAGTCATCTTACATGTAGTGATGGAAGAACAAGAGGGCCGGTACAGGATACTGGAGGAGTGGCAATGTGCTGTAACTACCCACCACCTGGCACCTAACTCTAGATGTATTTCAAGTGCATTTCCTTTTATTTTTTCCTAAACTGTCTTGTTTGTTTTTTTTTTTTTTTTTTTTTTTACTGAATATCAACATGTAGATTAAGTAGCAGTTGTTCCAGCCCTCTTAAACTACACAAGATTGCCATGAGATCTTTAGTCTCACACTGACAAGAACCTGTGCCAGAAAATCCCTGTTTATGAGAACCAGCACTGAAGTCTGTGTATTCAAAGATCTGATGACAGAAAAAAAAAAATAGAAAAAATGAACTTAAGTCTACTCTCAGGGCCACCGGATACAAATACAATTTAATAGAAATCTGGGATGGAGTTTGTGGCAAGATAAAATGTAGAGGATTTCCAGAGAAATGGGGAAAAATGTCTCCTAAATGAGTGACATACTGAACACTTGCAATACATACTTCATCGGGTTTAAATAACTGACAGGGAATGAGCTTACTTAACAATGAAAGCAGACTACTGAAGATTTATATAATACATAGCAAATTATATACCTTAAGGTATTCTACACAGTAATAATTAAAACTATATTCACAACCAGACACTTTGCCAGCAGAATTCATCCAGAGGCATGTTTTTAAGTTTTGGCTAATTTGGGAGAACAGTGGGCTGTTTAAACATTCTGTTTCGTTTCTTTCACAGACTTTATCTCCCAAGAGAGTAACTGCAGCAGAAACAAAAATAAAAGATGCAGCAGACAACTTCAACAACAGTGACAACACTTGTCACTACCAAGTCATACCAAGTTAGGTGGTATCTGTAGAATTGTTCCTTGCCATCCACCACTTTCTACTTGTCCTTCTACTTGTAGGACAAGACTTTACTCACTTCCTAGGCAGTAAATAAAATGGCTAGAGACCAAACTCAACACAAGCCTGGTTTTGGAAGCAAACCAGCTTACTAGGTCAGCAGCAGGTTCTGTAAGCTCTGTGAGGTAGAGGGATCCCTCACTGTCAGCCTTGCCAAAGCAGGACAGAATACACCCTGTACTACAAAGCCTTTGACACTGTGCCCCATG
>NW_008586019.1:26039-37394 GCF_000691845.1 Merops nubicus | reverse complement strand
TGTCCGCGCTTCCACCAGCCTGCCGCCGCTGGTCCAGGGCCCGCCGCGCTGCTTCCTCCGCTGCACCGTCTCCCGAGTTCTCTGGACGGGCCCCAAGCCGCCCCCCACCTTTGTCCGCCTCAGGTGGTGGGGGGAAACCTCCGAAGGGACCGTTTTCCAGCTCCCCGGGAGAACCACGGCCCGCTACGCCGTCCGCTGTGGGCCCGGGCAGTTTGCTGCCTACCTGACAGGTAAAGCTCCTTCGCCCTGGGCTGGCAGACAGGGTCAGAGCTCAGCGAGAGCCCCAAAACTCGAGGAGTTCTTTACACACCAAGGAACCTCAGGCTTGTTTGCATTTATGACTTTTTTTGTCGTTTTCCTGATTTGTGAGGGTTTTGATCTCAGTGCAGAATTGTTGGTTTCAGCCTCTCTAGCAGGCAGGTTGAGTGCTCAGGGCTACAAACTATTGCTGGCTCCTGTAGTCCTCACAGTGTCAAGATTGGGTAATTTTTAGTATTCTCCCTTTCATATGTGCAGCAGGGTGATGGAGGGGATCTCTGGGGAGACCCCCCTGCAGTGCTGGGGCAGCTCTGGAGTCCTCAGCACAGCAGAGACAGGGACCTGCTGGAGCGGGGCCAGAGGAGCCCCAGCAATGACCCGAGGGGGGAACCCCTCTGCTGGGAGCCCAGCAGGAGAGAGTTGGGCTTGGGCAGCCTGCAGAGGAGAAGGCTCCAGCTGGGGAGACCTTCTGGGGGCCTGACAGGACTTCCAGAACAGTGTAAACCTCTCCTCCTTCTGTTGAAAACCATCACCCCTTGTACGATTTTAGTAGCCTTTTTGTCATAATCTTATACTTCATAATTTGCTATTTAATTAGTTATTGACATTCATCATTCCCTATTGAAACAACACTTCTTCATCTGCTGCCTCGTTATAATTGCACAATATAACTTTATGTTAAACTCTCACATCTCTGTCATTTTAATAAAACAGGTTTAATTGTGTTTAATTTTGACCTTGTTGTGTGAGACTGAAATGAAGCTGTTCCTAATTTTCCAGATATGGGTGTGCTTGTCCTGGAGGTCATGACCAAACCTGACCATCTTCCAATTGGCAGAGTGCAAATCACTGGACTGTCCCAGCTCTCTCCCAGCAAACCAATAAATGGATTTTTCAACATAGTTTCACCAACATCTGATAAACTAGGAGAGCTGCAGGTAACTCTCACATTTTTGCTCTTATAAATTCTATGGATGTGACAATTACCAGTATAATCAGGTGCCAGGATCAGGCTATACTGGGTACACTGGAGCCCTGGTCTCTGTCTGAGGCTTTTGTGAACTAAAGCAGGAATTAAAAAATGAATATTGACAGTGTTGTTTCTGTTCAGGAGGATGTGTCATGTTAATAGTTAAGCATGATGAAGAAAATTTGCAGTCTCTACACTCACTCTGAGTTTTAACTGTGGATTTTAAAATAGTTGAAGCACTTCTGCAGAGCCTCATGGGACTGAGGAGATAGAGGCACTCTCAGTGAGTTTGCAGATGACACCACGTTGAGTGGAAACGTTGGGCTCCTGGAGGGTCAGAGCCTCTGCAGGGGGATCTGGCCAGGCTGGATTGATGGGCCGAGGCTGGATGAGGTTTAAGCAGGCCGAGGGACAAATCCTGCCCTTGGGTCACAACCACCCCCTGCAGCGCTCCAGGCTGGGGCAGAGGGGCTGGAAAGTGCCCCAGGGAAAGGACCTGGAGGGTCGGTGGACAGGCGGCTGGAGAGGAGGCAGCGTGTGCCCAGGGGGCCAAGAAGGCCACCAGCATCCTGGCTTGGGTCAGCACCAGTGTGGCCAGCAGGAGCAGGGCAGGGATTGTCCCTGTGGACTGAGCACTGAGGAGGGTGCCCCTGGAATCCTGGGGTCAGTTTTGGGCCCCTCCCTCCCAGAAGGCCCTTGAGGGGCTGGAGCGTGGCCAGAGGAGGGCGACAAAGCTGCTGGGGAAGGGTCTAGAGCCCAAGTGTGGTGAGGAGCAGCTGAGGGAGCTGGGGGTGCTGAGCCTGGAGCTGTGGAGGCTGAGGGGAGACCTTCTGGCTCTCCACATCTCCCTGACAGGAGGCTGGAGCCAGGTGGGGGTTGGGCTCTTCTCCCAAGGAACAATGGACAGCACAAGAGGAAAGGGCCTCAAGTTGCACCAGGGGAGCTTTAAGTTGGACCTGAAGATCAGTTTCTTGCCCTGGAGGGTTGTCCAGGGCTGTGCCAGGCTGCCCAGGGCAGTGGTGGAGTCCCCATCCCTGGAGGGGTTTCCAAGCCATGGAGATGTTGTGCTGAGGGACATGGGTCAGTGGGGACCAGGCAGTGCTGGGGGATGGTTGGACTTGATGACCTTAAAGGTCTCTTCCAAGCAAAATGATTTCTATGAAACAAGGTTTTTGAACTGTGGGGTGAAGAGGGTGGAATTCTGTTTCACAGCCCTGGCTCTGGACGATTTATGCTGGAAGATAATTGGCTGTGATTTGGAAGGGAGCAATGTGAAGCAGGGAGCTGTCACTGTGTCAGAGTTTCACGAGAGTGCACTGGTGCATGGTAGAAATATTGCTCTGCAGAGAAAAGTGTGTCATATGAGTTGAATATTGTTTGTGTCTTAATTAAGAAGGAAATACAGTTCTCAGTTCTGTCTTTCAGGTCTCGCTCGTTCTAGAACCTCTGCCAGAAGTGTACGACACCAGCAGCTCTGTCCCGACCACGGATGGGAGTTTAGATATGGCTCCTGCCCAGGGAGGCACCAAGCCTCAGCTTCAGGCTTCCTCACAGCAGGCCAGGCAGCCACGGGTGGCTGTTGATGACCAAGAGGCTGATAACAAGAGCAGAGCCACGACTCCCAGGTATCTTTGGAGTGGGTCCAGGGGAGGTCACAGAAAGCATCAGAGGGCTGTGAGGACAGGCTGAGAGAGCTGGGGTTTTTGAGCCTGGAGAAGGCTCTGGGGACACCTGGTGGCCTTCCATATCTGAAGGGACCTGTAGGGAAGCTGGGCAAGGACTGGTCACAGGGGCTTCTAGTGACAGAATGAGGGAGGATGGTTGTAGATTAGAGCAGGGGAGATTTAGATGAAACATTAGGAAGAAGTTCTTGGCTCTGAGACACTGACCCAGGTTGCCCAGAGAGGTGGTGGAGGCCCCATCCCTGGAGACATTCAGAGTCAGGCTTGATGGGGCTCTGAGCAACCTGCTTTAGTTGGGGATGTCCCTGCTCCCTGCAGGGGGGTTGAACTAGATAACTTTTAAAGGTCACTCCCAACACAAAGCATTCCATCATTCACCTTGTGACAAAATTCTGCTTTATTTAGCAGTTTACACGTCTTTTTTTTAATTTGTGGCTGTATTCATGGGACTTGTGGGATACTTCATCTTTTTTTAGTTCAAATTATGCTGCTTGACACAAGAGGTGCCACAAATCTTTGACTTGCAGCGTGAGCTGGTCTCTGATGTGGGAGTGGAAGATAAAGAACCATTGAAATAACATGTTGCATTTTGTTTTGGGGGAGGTACTGCAGAGGGGTATCTGCAGTGCTAGGGAGAATTTGAAGAGGTTTAAATCCCTTTATTGATCCATTTTGGTTGTTACTGCAGTAATGTTTCATTTTTCAGTAGGGGAAAGGGCCATTTGCTCTTTCAAGAGAACTCTGAAAATATAAAGGACGCTTTCTCTGCATCTTGTCGCCTGATGGTACCAGATGAACGTTTGAAAGTGAATCCTTCAGCCCAGCAAGTGCCAGTCCCCACCAGCAGTGACCCTGGAGCACCTGCAGGGACAGCCGTGCGGGTGCTGTCTTTGCACAACCCAGCTACCAAAGACCTGCTCTCAGGTTGGTGTGTGGTAGGCATAATCTTTTTGATTTCACAGTAAATGACTCTTGATAATATTTCAGCTGCTTCGTTGGAGATGAAGACTTAAGGAAAAGTGATACTTTGGATGTTTTCACTCTATTGTTTCAAACAGAAAGTGATAAAAAGATCTTTACTTAAAAACTGTGGGATTAGTCATGTTGGAAGGTGGTTTTGAGTATCCAGATCAGGCAAAACGTGCTATCTTAGCAGCACCCATGAGCTCTGACCTGGTAAAAGAAAAGGGAGCTCAGCTCCACAGGCTCTGTAATCATCGTTGACATGTTTGGGGATGTGGATAGTGGTGCCCTGGCAGTGCTGGGTTAAGGTTCGATGATGGTGAAAGTCTCTTCCAACCAGAACAATTCTGTGATTTCATGTCTTCTGAGATGGCTGTCAAAGGTGCCACTCACGTTGGAGGAGGCCCCGCGAGGGTTTCTGTGCCATTGGCATTTTCAGATAGAAGGTGATTTCCATTGTGATTAACATCCCTTTTAGAGGACAGACTGCTTGAACTGCATTCAACAGCCATCAAGGTAGAGCACATTTCCATACATGTTGTGTTTTTTCTATATACCAAAAAGACCTAAGACACCCTAAGATAACAAACCCCTCTTCCATAAATGAATTTTGCTCCTATATCTTAATAATGTCCCTCAAATGCCTGACTTGGTGTGTGCAGATGAGTTTTTGCACAGCTCTGAGGGAGACTGGTAGAGGATGAGGATGACTCTCCCTCCCTCCAAGCTGAGCTGTCTGGTTTATGGTGTACAGCACATGCTTCATCTCCAGCATGTCAAGATCTCTTTATACCAACAGAAAAGAAGTTTCTTGCTGTAGCTGGCACATTTTTGTGTTTACCCATCGCTTTTAAATTGTGTTTGAATGCCCAGATTTAATCCTTCTGCTTATTTCTCAGCTCTTCTGGATCAAGGCAATAAACTCCGGGATGCCATGGTTGTTTCTGCAATGAAATCTAGCCCAGACATGGAGATTGAACTGAATGAAGTGCCTCCTTTTATACAGAGAGACCATTTCAAATCACCAGCAAAGTAAGCTTGGGGAAGGGGGAACTCAAAAGTTCCAAACCATAAATTTTGAGTCCTTACCAAGAAAACTTGGAATAATTCATGTGATGTATTTCTCAAATGGAAATTGAATTTCTTCTTGTGAATGAAGGCCTAAATTTTGTCAACTGATTTTAATCAAAGCCTAAATTTTGTTAGTTGATTTTAATCATCATGTGGTGTAAGCGTTGATTTAAGTAATTTTAAGTAACTGATTTTTATTTTGTTTTACAGTATATTTGTATTTAGTGCAGAGTTATTTGATAAGGAGATTTTAAGTGTTGATAAGGAATAAAAGAGCGAGAAAGAACATAAAAATTAAATGGAGGACAGGTTTTCAAAGAAATATAAGTAATTGATGATGTAAATGGAGTATGTTTGCATTTTTGGGTGCCAAAATACCCATGAAAATCTGCTTCTATGGCTCTGTGACAGTAGTAGTCGTTGTCTTCTTCCATATGATCTTTCTTGGCAGATTGAAAAAAAAAAAATCAGTGTTTGTACCTTTTCAACTCCTGACTCCACTTTTGTTTATTAGTAGTAAATCTCCTCCTGTGAGTGAAATAGAAATTTAGAAGTATTAAGACAAATGCATATTTTTTTACAGGAGAAACTTTAATTCCTTATTTTGGGGAAAAAAAGATGAACAATGTCTTTTGTTGTACTATAAACCAGAAAATAACATCAGTGTCTTTGACAGTGAATGATGCTGTTGCAAATACAAAGTAAATTATTTCTGTTCAAGCTGTTTCAAAGTAGACAATTTTGGGCTCCCCAGGAAAAACTGACAGATCATTTATAAACATCTCACTTGTTTTTCTCAGGCCCTTTCTCCTCTTCTTTGCAGCAGCTGGAACTCCAAGATTGGGCCAACCTTTGTGGTTGGACTCAACGATCTACGGTTGGACTTGATGATCTTAAAGCTCTTTTCCAACCTAAATGATTCTGTGATTCATTGTAAATTATGAGAGTTTGGACTTTTTGTGACTTGCAGCACACTGTAGGGCTGCAGGAAGTTCTTGTGTATCTGGAGATGGAGCTAAGAAGTGGAGAAGATTGTACATAACTTTTGATTTTTATCCTTGATGGATTAATCCTGAACATACCTTAGTATCTTCTTTTTCATTTCCTTTTTACTACTGTCTGTGCTGAAATTGCTGTTATCCAGGAGCCCTAAAGGCTTGAACTCAAATTTTGTGCCCACTCCTGAGGATCCCCATCTCTTCACATCTGAAATTTCAGGTAACCCATTGGACCTCAACTCTGATGAGAGAGCAATACAGTTACTCTTGGGCAGGTGAGTGTAATGCTCTGAGGGTTGCTGCAAAATTGGCTTTTTTTGAGCACTTCACACTGAAAAATGCCTCTTACCTCTTCCAAGTTCTCCACAGCTCTGGCTATGTAACCAGTGAATCATATGTGCAAGTGGTGGAGGTGTTTTATCCCTCAGTTTTCATGTATGACAACCTGAATAGCTCCAAGTCCCTTGATGTAAAAGTGTTGGCGGAAAGATTAACTTGATAAAATGAAGTTATTAAATAACTTCATTTTAAGAGTTGTAATAATAGTTACATAGTTAAATAGTTATTGAATAGTTGTAACTGGCATGTCCTAAAACGTTAAGAAGTGCATAAAACAATGTTTCTTTGAAGAACTTAGAGTCTGTAAATAAAAAATAGAGAACTAATAGTTACTTATGTGTATAATAGTTTTTTAATTGTTCTTCAAATATTAAATTCACCTTTTTTGTCTCGTTTTGTGAGGACATTTTCTTGTCCTGTTGCTTGTTCCTTGGGAGCAGAGCCTGACTCCCACCTGGCTCCAGTCTCCTGTCAGGGAGCTGTGGAGAGCCAGAAGGTCTCCCCTGAGCCTCCTTTGCTCCAGGCTAAGATATCTTAAAGCATCCAAAAACTATAAAGTATTTATAAATATGTATTTTTGGTAGATATTAGTAGATACACTTTATGTTGAAGGTCACCAAGCCTTGGAACAGGTTGCCCAAAGAGGTTGTGAAATCTCCAGCTTTGGAGCTAACTAAAATCCAACCGGACAATTTCCTTACTTGCATCCTCTGTCTTTGAGCAGAGGTTGGACTGGATGAACTCCAGAGATCCCTTCCAGCCTCCACTGTTCTGTGATTCTATGGGTATCTATCCACATGTGCTTCTTTCACACTGGGGCCAGAGATGTTATCACAAGATAACCCATGAGATTGGGTCACAGATCTATAGTAGCTTGGGCCCAGTGCTGTGTAAGCCCAGTTTGGCTGTATCTGGAGACAAATCCAGTCCAGAATAACCAGTATGGGCAGAATTTATCAACACATTGACTGCAGAACTTGCAACACTAAGTTATGTTTCTTTCTCTTGTGTCCCCAGTGGTGATTTTTCTCCTGTGCCTTTCTGGGATCAGACAAGTTCCCTTCTGGATTCTCTGTCTCTTGGGAGTGAGGTGTATGACAGTGAGCTCAATGATCCCCATTATGACCAGAGTCTGCTGGAGAGTCTTTTTTACTCAGCTCCTGTAAGTGGGGATCAAAAAGACAGTGCTTAATATGTAATAAAAAAAAATCAGAAGTCTGCATAATAAAAGGCTGCAGATTTTAGTATTACTGAAGTTTAATAACCATTAAGTATCCTACAGAAGCTTATGAAAACATTGTTTAGAATTAATATTATTGAAAGAATACTATGAAGATGACAAAGTTTGGAAATGGTAGGTTAGAGGCTGTTCATGAAGACTTCTTTTTTTAAAGCCCTGAAAAAATTTGATACAATTTTAAGGGCTTTGAATTATTCAACCCACAAGTTGACTTTTCATCATGACAATGATAATTGTCAAGTAATTATTCTATTATTTGTTTCAGAAATCTGATTCCAGTTTAAGTGATTTCCTCAGCGATGATGATGTGAACTCCTCCAAAAAAGTGACCAAAAGAGAAGCTCTGAAGAAAGCTGACCCCATGATTCTGCAGGAGGATTCTGATAGCTTTGATCGGGGTCAGGTGACAAAAGTGAATCCCAGGTACACAGTTAGATTAGAGACTTGATTTGCAGCACCTTGCTCGTTAGAAGCTGGGATTAGCACCAGTCGTTATCACTGCATAACCATCTTGGTGGGGAATTTTCATAGCAGCTCTAGGAATGATGGGGCATCAGCCCAGGAATTGGCTGATGTTGTTAAAGGATCTGCTGAAATGTGAGTAGATAGAATTGCATCTCAGTAGTTAAAACTGCTCGAGGGGGTCTACAGGAGACCGTGAAGATGACCAGGGGGCTGGAACCTTACCTGTAGACATGTTGAGAGAGCTGGGGTTGTTCAGCCTGGAGAAGAAAAGGCTTTGAGGAAGCTTTCTTCCAGCCTTCCAATAGCTGAAGGGGCCTACAGGAAAGATGGGGAGGGACTTTATCAGGGTGTGTAGTGATTTCTTGGGTTCTGAGGGTTTTTTATTTTGTTTTGTTTTCAATTATGTACCCTAGATATTCTAAGATTTCTGTTACAGAGACTGCCAATTTTTGTTGCAAAAAATACATTTAAAATGTGCGTTTCGATGGACCATAAAGAAAGACATTGAGGTTCTGGAGAGTGGACAGGGAAGGGCAACGAAGCTGGGGAAGAGTCTAGAGCCCAAGTATGGTGAGGATCAGCTGAGGGAGCTGAGGGTGCTGAGCCTGGAGCAAAGGAGGCTCAGGGGAGACCTTCTGGCTCTCCACAGCTCCCTGACAGGAGGCTGGAGCCAGGTCGGGGTCGGGCCCTTCTCCCAAGGAACAAGGGACAGCACAAGAGGAAAGGGCCTCAGGTTGTCCCACGGGAGGTTGAGGTTGGTCCTGAGGAACAATTTGTTGCCCTTGAGGGTTGCCCAGGGCTGTGCCAGGCTGCCCAGGGCAGTGGTGGAGTCCCCATCCCTGGAGGGGTTTCCAAGCCATGGAGATGTGGTGCTGAGGGACATGGTTTAGTGGTGATGACCTGGCAGTACTGGGGGATGGTTGGACTTGATGATGTTTAAGGTCTTTTCCAACCAGTATGGTTCTAGGAACAGATTTTTAAATAATACCCCACCAAGCTACAGTTTTCCCTTTGTCTGTTCGTGTTAAGGATAGTCCTGTGGTTCTGATTCTCAGTTTTATATCTTCAGCTGCTCTCCTACAAGACTACTTGCTCCTTCAGAAGATCACAGAGAAACAGCTCATGTCACATCCTTGAGTGCAGACAGGTTGGCATTGCTGGAGCAAATACACCTGGCCAGAGTCATCATTGACAGCTTGAAAGTCCCTCCTGAGAGCATCCAGATTACACCAAGAAAGAAAGGCATAGGGGGGAAGCCTCCCCGGCCTGTTAAGTGGTAAGGGGGATTCTTCCTCACCAGTTTGTTGTTTGTGCCTTTGAGGTAGATTTACAGTTGAAGAATGGTGGGGTTGGAAGGGACCTCTAGGGGACCTTGAGCTCTTGCTCAGCCTTGATCAGATCCCCTCTGAGGCTTCTCTTCTCCAGCTCAGCAGCCCCAGGGCTCTCAGCCTGTCCTGGCACAGAGATGCTCCAGGCCCCTCAGCAGCTTTGCAGCCTCCACTGGACTCTCTCCAGTAGCTCCTGGTCTTTCTGGAACTGAGAAGCTCAGATCTGGACCAAATACTCCCAAGGTGGCCTCATTAGGACAGAGTACAGTGAGAGAAGATCCTCCCTTGACCTGCTGGCCACACTCTTCTTCATGCACCCCAGGAGATCTTTGGCCTTCTTCGACACAAGGGCCCATTACTGGCTCACAAGCAACTTGTTGTCTTCCAGCACTCCCAGGCCCTTCTCCTTGGAGCTGTTTTCCAGCAGGCCACCCCTCATCTGTCCTGGTGCAGGGGGTTATTACTCCCCATGTGTAGGACCCTATACTTGTCCTGGTTGAATATCATGAGGTTCCTCACCTCCCAGCATTCCAGCCTGTCCAGGTCTCTCTGACTGGCAGCTCAGCTCTGGTGTGTCAGTCACTCCTCCCAGTTTGGTACCATCAGCAAACTAGCTGAGGGTCCACTCATCCTGCATCCACGCCATTGATGAAGGTGTTGAATAAGACTGGACCCAGTCCTGACCCCTGGGGAACACCATGAGCTCCAGGCCTCCAATGGGACTCTATGCTGCTGATCACAACCCTGTGAGCTCTGTCCTTCAACCAGTTCTCCATCCACCTCATTGTCCACTCATTGAAGCCACACCTCCTGAGCTTCCCTAGGAGGATGTTATGTGAGATAGTGTCCAAAGCCTTGCTGAAATCAGGGAAGAGAGCACCCACTACTCTCCCCTCACTGACCCGGCTGGTCACACCATCATAGGTGGCTATCAGATTGATTTCTCTGAGGTCTGTTGTGTCATGCAGCTTACCCAAGCTCTCCAGGCTTCTGAGATCTTCTCATTTCTCTGCTCCTTTCAGGAAATTGTTTATTGTAGACTTCTGAAAGTTAGAGATGGGAAGAAGTGATCCTGACATGGGCTTATTTCAGGCTGGGGTTTTTCTGGGTTTTTGTGGAGGTACAAATGTGCTTTGGGTACAATAGGACAGGAAAAACAAAAGGGTTTTTTTTTGAGGAGAATTTGCTATATCTGAAATCTATGGAAGGAATGAATGAAATAAATAGTTCAATTAAGCTATAAAAAGAGAGTAACAAGAAATTGTGCAGGTGAAAATTGCCTGCTGTGTTCAGTTGCAGTTTCTGCATTAGATTTTTGATGGATTGTCATCATCTAGTCACTTTTCTTTGCAGTACCTTCTTTGTTGAGTACCACTTTCCTATGGGAGCCTCCAAGGATGACAAAGGACAGGTCTCCATGACAACAGAAGTAGTTCGGATAGCTTCAAGCAAAATCACAGATGATGGTAAGAACAGTATTTCACCCCTTGTCTTCAGTTTTGTTGACTACTTCATCTCTTAGGAATTGTTTAGTAGCATTTTCCACGTATTTTCTTTGCTGCCTGAAAAATATTGTGTGTTTATTGGTACCTCTACCAAGAGAGCAGCTGCAGGTAGTGGAATGGCCCTTGCGGGGAGAAGGAAGCCAATTATTTTGTTTTGCTTTACTTTTTGTGTTGCTTTACTTTTTGTGTTGCTTTACTTTTTGTGTTGCTTTACTTTTTGTGTTGCTTTACTTTTTGTGTTGCTTTACTTTTTGTGTTGCTTATTTTTTTTTTTCCCCCGAGAAATGCATATTGGGATTTTCACATTCCTTTTCGTAGGGGCATAATTAACAGGTCAATGACACCATTCCTTCATTTCAGCACAAACCCAACATCCTTTCTGCCATACTATGAGGATGATAATGTACTTTCACAAATCTCAGAGATAATTCTATCTCCACAAAATACTTTTTCCATGTGCTAAAGTACATCACAACTCACAAGTTGGGCCCCTCTTTCCAAGAAGGACGCTGAGGTTCTGGAGCGTGGCCAGAGCA
>NW_008586019.1:24088-25903 GCF_000691845.1 Merops nubicus | reverse complement strand
GGGGTCGGGCTCTTCTCCCAAGGAACAAGCAACAGGACAAGAGGAAACAGCCTCAAGCTGCCCCAGGGGAGGTTGAGGTTGGCCCTGAGGAACAATTTGCTGCCCTTGAGGGTTGTGGAGAGCTGTGCCAGGCTGCCCAGGGCAGTGGTGGAGTCCCCATCCCTGGAGGGGTTTCCAAGCAGTGGAGATGTGGTGCTGGGGGACAGTTGGACTTGATGGTCTTAAAGTTCTTTTCCCACAGAAATGACTCTGTGAGTCCCTGTCTCCCTTGCAGTGGTGAAGTTTCAGCAGCGGTTCGTGTTCCCTCTGCATTTTGGTGGGATGATGACGGAGCACTGGTGGAGCTCTGACCTTGCTTTTAAAATCTACATGAGGAAAAGCACACAGAAAAAGGTACCGAGTAAGAGTTGCTTATACTTTTTGTGTTGAAAAGCAAAGGAATTCTTTGTATTTCCTCCAAATACTTAACACAGACAGTGGTGGCTTCTCAAAGCCTCCTGAGATGCTTCATTGCAATTGCTGCCTTCTCAACCATCAACCAAGCCACTTCTTAATCAACTGTTGCCAGATATTACACAGAGAAGCGACATCATGTGCGGGTAGTACGAGTTGAACTAACTAGTCTTTGGTTTTGTCACCCACCAAGTGGATTTTCTGACTTCGAGACTGACAGGCAAAAGAAATTTCCTTCCCTCATCTTTAGATCTGATGCTGTTGAAGCTTATTGGCTCAGTAAGCAGCATTAGGTGGTGGTGAGAACACAGCTCATGTAGCCATGGAGAATGAGTTCATGCGGTTGCAGTCGATGTTACTCAGCACAGGGTAAAGGGAAAATAATATGAAGTGTGAGAAAGTGGTTTCCCACTTCTGTTTGGGGGAAAAAAAGTATCTTTTCACCAAAAATAGTTGCCTAACCATCTCTAGATGCTGAAAACAGTGAGAGGAGTCAACTCAGCTCATGCCTTGTTTGAAGCAACATCAAGTACATCTGCCCATCTGCTCTGATAGGAGCTTTTCTTTTAATGGGTGAATAAATCATATCTTCAAATATGGAAATTTTGCTTGGTTGCCAAGATTTGGGCTGTTCATTTTTACCTTAGCCTGGGACTGCTCACAGCAGGGACTGGGAGAATCTTGCTTACTCTCATCCTAGTGAGACTTGAAATTGGAGCCAAGGGAGACTTTCCTAGAAATCCCCATTGGTACAAATTGTTGTAGAAGTGAGGAGGGTGAGTGGCTGATCACGGCTTCCTGGAAGGCTTTTGGGTCATATTCTGCCCTTGGTTCTTGCAAAGAAGTCTTGCAGAATGGATTCTTTCTGTGCCCTCAGCCGGTGGCCATTGGCTCAGCAGCGCTTCAGCTGCGCCAGGTTCTTCAGTCCGAGCTGCTCACTGTCAGCTGTGAAATCCCTGTGGAAAAAGAGGGAGGCCAGACACAAGTTGGACCACTGAAGGTATGTGTTCTATCATGTAGGGTTTGAGTTAAACCACCTGTTGTTATTTATTTTGGCTGCATGTTCTCTTTTTTTTATTATTTTTCATCCTCTTTCATTTCTTTTTAATGGGCTGAAGTTGCCCCAGGGGAGGTTTCCATTGGATCTGAGGCAGAATTTCTTCCCTGTGAGAGTTGTCCAGGGCTGTGCCAGGCTGGCCAGGGCAGTGGTGGAGTCCCCAGTACAAGAAAGACAGGGGCTTACTGGAGCAAAGCCAGTGTAGGGCTGCAGAAGTGATTGAGGAATTGAAAAATCTGATGTACAGGGAAGGGTTGAGAGATCTGAGGCTGCTGAAACAGAGAGGAGAGGCTCATTAAGGAACT
>NW_008586019.1:1254-23889 GCF_000691845.1 Merops nubicus | reverse complement strand
CACACACAAAACAATAACAACTTGCCCGCGGTAGGCCCGAATGCCTGGCAAATAGACAAGCTCGTTGAACAGAAAACACAACAGACCAAGAAACAGTAAAGTCGCAACAATAATCAAGGGTACCCTCAGGGAAGCGCAGAAATGTTCCTGTAGAGAAAAATATGAATACACCCGGGGAGGAAAAGTATCTCTCAGCGTTGGCTGAGGTAAATAAGCTTACCCACACGGCGTCGCACGTGGGGGCGATGGCGAAGGAGCGAATTCGTCAATCCATCCTGTCATTGGTATGGTTCCGTGTCGACCCTGTCCCAATTTTGAGGCCAATATTGGGGTGATATTTATACTCGAGTTTTAACATTGCATCACCGGAGTGTACGTGCGGGTGGGGATGACTATAGACAATAGTATTGCTCAAGTTAATGCCGCAAAGTCCGGTGATTTTACACCTGCATGGGTGGGGGGTAGTGGCTCCTTTTGTTTTGGGCTTAAGCCATCAGAAGACTGGGACCCCGGTTTCACGCTCCTCCGGGCACCCAGATAACACCAGATATCGATCTGGTGATGGTCGCCACACTTGCCCAGTGCTTAGCACCTCACCAGTGCTGGCACCTCACCCAGTGCTGGGTCTAGGGCTTCCAGGCATACAGCTGCAGGGTGCACTTGGTGACTCAGACTTTGTCATTAACTGCATTCTCTTTACAGAGGGGTTCAAAAAACATGTAGATGTGGCACCTGGGGACATGGTTTAATGGTCATGGTAGTGTTCGGTGATGTTTGGACTTGATGATCTTGGTGGTCTTTTCTAACCTTAATGATTCTGTGATTCTCTCTTTGTTTTAATTTGCCATGTCTTGGATAAGAAGGTTTGTAAGACCAGTAGAAGGTAACAAGTAGAGTTTTGGAGAAATATTTTTAACCTCCTGCATGTTGAAGCATGTTGTTTTGGGACATTTCCCTGGCTGCAGGGTAAAACGGGGGTCCATAAATAAGGGCTTGGATACAGAAACCACTCTATGGGGAGATTTTGAGTGGCCCCATGTTCAAGCCTGGGAGCTCTGGCTTCTGCTCCACACATGGCATGAGCTGAGGTCTCTCCTGTTGCATGCTCCATGTCATTGGTGCCACCTTGTTACTTAGGGAGTTATCTTCTCCAGCCAAAGTTTCCATAAAATGTAGAGTTTAGCTGTGAGAGGAGTTCATGGAAGGCAGGGAAGAGAAATGGTGTGTTGTGGAGAAAAGAATGGAGTAGAACAGGGTGTGAGAGGAGAAAAGTGGAAGGAAAAGTCATGGGGAATTAACAAACCAAAGTTCAGTGCAAGAACTTATGGAAGGGGAAGCTAATACTGAAAGAAAACTGGGTTTGGTTGTCCTGTCTCTTAGGCTTCACTTGTTCAGTGTGTTTCCTGCCCATCAGCAGTACACGTGTGTCCAGCTCTCCTGGCCAGGGCGTGGAGGATAAGGGACATGAGCTGTTGAGTCCACTTGGCATTCCTTGGGTTCTTTCTGACAGATGTCCTTGAACCCCTTATCTTTGGGCATGCTCTTTACACCCTTGGGGAGCAGAGACCATCTGGGATCTTTTGCCACAAGATCTTGTCTCATCCCTCCTAACTCATCAGCAAAATTCATGACTCTGACTATTCTCCTTATTCGGGCATTTTATGGCTCCAATTCTGTTCTTTATCCTGCTACCTTATCTTCTGGGCTTCAGTTTGCTCCTCTTCTTTCTGTCTTGTCATGTGAATGAATCCAGCAGATCAGTGATGCTCTCTAGCAATTAACACTCGCAAATTAACACTTGCTGTTCCTTTACTCTTTCCTCTGGTGTTTCTTTCATTGCCTTCACACATATGTTTTCATTCATACCAACATGACTATGTCTCTTGCAAGTCTTGACAACATAAAGAGGCAATTCAGAGCATTAAAAAAACAAAACAAAAGCCAAAAACCTAACCTCAGAAAAAAAAGAAGACAAGTGCAATGGAATATGTAGACCATGGCAGAGAAAAAGGAGGAGCCCACAGAAGGGAGACGAATTAAGGACAGCTAAAATCAGCAGGGAATGTAAAAGTGAAAGAGCACTTAAAGAAGACATTCAGAGAGAAACTCTTCTTTTAAATAATGTTTCTCAAGCAGCAAGTGCTGTACTGAAGTGGAGCTCTAGAATCATATAATTGTTCTGGTTGGAAGAGACCTTTAAGATCACAAAGTAAAACCATCCCCCAGCACTGCCAGGTCCCCGCTGACCCATATCCCTCAGCACCACATCTCCACAGCTTGGAAACCCCTCCAGGGATGGGGACTCCACCACTGCCCTGGGCAGCCTGGCACAGCCCTGGACAACCCTCCAGAGGAAGAAACTGTTCCTCAGGGCCAACCTCAGCCTCCCCTGGGGCAACTCGAGGCCAGTCCAAATACTTTTCACCTTGGCTACATAGATGGTATTTTTCAGTCAGCTTTGTGATTTGTTTTCATTTTTTCCTTTATTCCTCTGTAACTGTATGGTTTTGTACTTGATTTACTGCTTTATTTCATAGAATCACAGAGAATAGTTTGGGTTGGAAGAGACTTTAAAGATCATCTAGTTCCAAACCCCCTACCATGGGCAGGGACACCTCCCACTAGAGCAGGTTGCTCAAAGCCCCATCCAACCTGTCCTTGAACACCTCCAGGGATGGAGCACCCACGACCTCTCTGGGCAACCTGGGCCAGTGTCTCACTACTCTCATAGTGAAGAAATTCTTCCTAATTTCTAATCTAAATCTTCCTTTCAATCAAATAATCTTCCAGTTTGAAGCCATCATCCTTTGTTCTTTCGCTACAAAGCCTCTTCCCAGCTTTCTTGTGGACCCCCTCTAAATACTGGAAAGCCACATAGAAGGTCTCCCTGAAGCCACCTTATGATAAAACTGCATGTAGTTTATTGTGCTGGGACAGCTGTAGCTTGTAACCACCAAGTCTGTAATGGCTCCTTCTGGGTGATGATCTGACACAACTGTGGAACCAAACGTGCACTGTGTTTTCCTGAGGTTGTTCCAGCCTCTTGTCTTCCTAGGGGACACACCACCCCATCATCCCACCTTGCCTTGCACCACACAGGTCTCCTTGGAGCTCGCAGCTGACAACAAGGACTTCCCCTCCACCACTGCCAGGTCGGCCGTGGCTGCACCCCCTGTCCCAGCCCACGCCATTAGAAGTCCTCGGCTGGAATTCCAGGAGCCCAACAGGAGGAGTGGAAGAGGAGAAACCCTTCCTTGCTTGAGGCTCACCAACGGTGAGGACTTCCAGAAGACTGGAGCAGCCAGCACAAGCACCGTGCCCCCACCACAGGCTGTACCAACCTCTGTAGCCCGTAACCTCATGACACAAATAAGTGCACCTGAAGAAGACGGGTTGTTACTGCACGTGCTGCTGATGGTGCCTGATGGAAAGGATTTTGTTGCTGAAAACTCCAGTATCCACAGTTCTTGTAACGTGTATTTAACCTGCAAGCTGCTCAGCACCGAGGAGGCAACGAGATCTGCTGTTGTGTGGGGCACGACACAACCTGCCTTTCATTTTTGTCAGGCAAGTCTCCTGTCGTTCACTTAATGCTGATGGAAATATCCTGTCCTGCAGTGGTAAACAGACTGCAAAGAAAAGTTACTTCTGTCTGTGTAGGAACTTCTCTGCATGGCTCTGTCCAGGATATTAGAAGTATTTTCAGTATTGCATTGGCTCCATTGCACAGATTGAAATGCAGCTCCTTGAATTAGCCAAATAAAAAAAAGCAATTTTTGGAGTACAAAAGAGAGGTAGTCAGAAAAGTTTTGGTGAAAATGGAAAAAAATTTGGCTTTTCTTTTCCTCCATTTTGGCAAGCAAACACGTTGTTGATGGCATCTTCATGGCATACAGAGGTAGAATTTTCTTCTTTGCTCCATTGCCTGGCATTTTTTTTTCTTCTCAGTGAAGAAGATCATGACATACTTCTGAAGACAAAATTTCTGAAGGAAATATGAAGAAGAATTTTTGTAAGAAAGAATTTCTGAAGAAACATTTTTCTGAAGGAAATCTGTTTTTTTCTTCATTGAGAAGAAAAAGAATGCCACACAATGGACTGAAGAAGAAAATTCAACATCTATGGAGAACTGGGAGCTACTGTTCTAATACCAGCCAGAGCCTTCCCCTGCAAACAGCAGAATTTTGGGTCTTTAATAATGTTATGAGTTTCTCATTTGTTTATGGAGGATATTTTGCTTTGGCAACATCCGGATGCTCCAATGCATTTGTTTTATTTTTGACAATACCTATTGATCCGTGGGACTCCTCAGTCTGCAGCTGAAAGGGTAAAATGTAAAAACCATACCAGATGACACCTGAAACACTTCTCTGAAGTGCATTTATTTTCCTGGCTAGTTCTTTTCCAAGCCAACTAATTCTCTGCAACCTGTTAGGCAAATAGACATTTAATTTTGATTTCTATATCTAAAGAGCACAGTTCTGTAGAGGGGAATGATATAAGCTGAAAACAAAAGTTACCAGAATGCTCAATAGTTAGGAAATCACTTCCAGTGTGTATTGTGTGTACTAACTCTGTGTGAAACTCTGACAGGTGATGCCTTTTCCCTTGACTCCCAAACACTTGGAGCGCCTCAAGAACAACGTCATGATTATTGAAGCATGGAACAAGATGGGAAGCCCTGGCTGTGACAGGCTGCTGGGATTAGTGAAACTTCCTCTGCATCAGTTTTACATCTCATTCAAGTAAAGATCTTTTTTCTGTATTTTATTGGGTTGGGATATATCTGCTGCTCAGAGGAAGAAGGGAAGAATCACAGGATCCCAGCTGGTGAGGGTTGGAAGGGACCTCAGGAGATCATCTCCTCTAACCCCCCTGCTCCAGCAGGTCACCCACAGCAGGGTGCCCAGGGTCGCAGCCAGCCACGTTTGGAATCTCTCCAGAGCAGGAGACTCCACAGCCTCTCTGGGAAGCCTGCTCCAGGCTCGGCCACCCTCACACCAAAGAAGTTTCTCCTCCTGCTCAGGTGGAACCTCCTGGGTTCCAGTTGGTGCCCGTTGCCCCTTGTCCTGTCGCTGGGCACCAATGACAAGAGGCTGGCCCCAGCCTCTTGCCCCCCGGGGCCCTTTAGCTCTTGCTCAGCATTGATCAGATCCCCTCTGAGGCTTCTCTTCTGCAGCTCAGCAGCCCCAGGGCTCTCAGCCTGTCCTGGCACAGAGATGCTCCAGGCCCCTCAGCAGCTTCGCAGCCTCCACTGGACTCTCTCCAGTAGCTCCTGGTTTCTCTGGAACTGGGGAGCCCAGAGCTATACATAGGACTCCCAAAGTGGCCTCACTGGGGCAGAGTAGATAGGGAGGACAACCTCCCTTGACCTGTTGCCATACTCTTCTTCATGCACCCCAGGAGGCCATTGGCCTTCTTGGCCATATGGGCCCATTGCTGGCTCATGGGCAAATTGTTGTCTTCCAGCACTCCCAGGTCCTTCTCCTTGGAGCTGCTTCCCAGCAGGTCACCCCTCACCTGTCCTGGTCCATGGGGTTATTCCTCCCCAGGTGCAGGACCCTCCACTTGCCCTGATTGAACACCATGAGGTTCCTCTCCACTCTCCAGCCTATCCAGGTTGATGGTGTCAGAGGTTAACATAGGAGGGTTCCTAATATAGGAAAGGGCAGTTTTGTCCTGGCAAGCTTCCTCTGGCACTTTCCTGAGCAGCACAGAGGTAAGTGACACTGTCCTCATACAGAAACCCAAGTAGTCTCTGAGAAGTGAAGACCTTGGGCTGCATCAGGCTTGGAGCTAGGTTAGCTTGTGGTCCTATAAAAAGAGTAAAACAAAGAGATCAAAGTGACTCCACAGGAAAATGCAAGTGTGGCTTTTTCATTGATGAGTTTTCCATGGTTACAGCTTCTGGAGAGATTTTGTTGCTGCTGATGCTCTGCGTTGATCTGATTCCTAGGGTCAGGTTGCACAGTGCATGACAATGCTGGTGGTATCAAGAAGGTCTCTAAGTACTTCGTGTTTTAATTGTCATTTTATCCTGTGGGTCTCTCCAGAGCCCTTGGTTCTTTTCAGTTCAGTGTTGTTGCTTCTTGTTCAGTAAAATACCTGCTTAAAGTGATTTAAATTGATGGAAAAACTGGACAGAAGAGATTAGTGGTGAGGCTTTGGACCAGGCTGTCCAGGGAGGTGCTGGAGTCCCCAGCCCTAAAGGGGTTCAAAAACATGTAGACATGGCACTTGGGAACATGGTTTAGTGGTCATGGGAGTGTTGGGTTGATGGTTGGATCTGATGATCTTCGAGGTGTTTTCCAACCTTAACTACTCTATGATTCATGCAAAGAATTAATTCCTTTTATTGTGGTCAAACTAGTGAGAGGTAGAAATCAGATGATGCTTGAACTGACTGGCTGTTACTTTGTTAATTATTAGTTTATAATTTATTTCTTTTATTAGTTTTATTAGCTTATATTTTATTTATTTTTATAATTTCTTCAGTAATCCACTGTAGTTCACTTGTGTAGATCTTCAGTGTGTTATCAGAGGTTTTTACATCTCTCTGAGAGAGTCCCTGTTCCTTCTTTTCTTCTTGCCCAAGTCCATCCCTGAAGGCATGTAACTGCCTCATAAAAATATAATATGGCTGCAGCATATTAAAAGGAGTCTTGTTCCAGTTCATAACCTCGCTCACAGATCTCTGGGCTGGTGCACAGCTAGGGATGTGCTAGTCCTTGGAGAGCTGTGCTTTGTCATTGCTGCAAATAGCTCCTGGACCTGTGCTTTGTGAAGACTACAAAGCCCTTACTCCCAGAAGGACCTGGAGAGGCTGGAGTGTGGCCAGAGAAGGGCAACGAAACTGTTTGGGAAGGGTCTAGAGCCCAGGTGTGGTGAGGAGCAGCTGAGGGAGCTGGGAGTGCTGAGCCTGGAGCCAAGGAGGCTCAGGGGAGACCTTCTGGCTCTCCACAGCTCCCTGACAGGAGCCTGGAGCCAGGTGGAGATCAGGCTCTTCTCACAAGGAACAGGACAAGCAGAAGTGGCTTCAGGTTGGGCCAGGAGAGGTTGAGGATGGAGCTTGAGGAACAATTTGTTGCCCTTGAGGGTTGTGGAGGGCTGTGCCTGGCTGCCCAGGGCAGTGGTGGAGTCCCCATCCCTGGAGGGGTTTCCAAGATGTGGAGATGTTGTGCTGAGGGACATGGGTCAGTGGGGACCTGGCAGTGCTGGAGGAGCAGTTGGACTTGTTGATCTGAGAGGTCTCTTCAAGCCAAAGCAATTCTGTGGTTTGAAGACTGTATGACATGCATCAAGGGGATGTATCTGGGAGAAATGGAGATAGATTGGTTTCTAACTGCAATGAATGTCCCACCTGAACAGAGCTTTGTGTGGCCATGGTCACATTCAAATGGCATATTCTAATGGTGGGGTTTTGTTCTTGGTTTTGTTTTGTTCACTATTTGTTCTAATCCTTTCTAGAGATCGTAAGATTTCCCAGCTGCTCCTTCAGGCTCAGTACCCCGTGGTTGCTGTGGACAGCTACATGCCCGTGGTTGATGTGTTTTCTGGCAGTAGAAGGGGAAGCCTGAGGGTCATTCTGGCCATGGGCTCAGCTGATCAAATTGTGGCCCTGCAGAGGCTAAAAACGGAAGGGGGGCTGGTACCTCCCATCACACAGAGACCTTCCCACGCTCTGGACCCTCCTCCTCCGCAGCCCACAACGGTATTGCTCCATAAATCCCCATCTGTGTTATTCAGGCTGCATGGAAAGGATTTTCCCAGTGGGTTCATTAACAGACTGGTGCCCCAAACCTCTTTGGATGCTGCAGCCACTTTTGTTATCCATGGTCACATTCTTTGCAGAATTGTATCATTTCTACTTTTATTTTTCCCCACTTTTCCTCACCAGTCTTGACATTTATTGCCCTGCACGTCCACTCCTTCAACCTACATAATAAGTGCAGTTAAAAACCAAAACAAAACAAAAACAAAAAAAAGGGGAATTCTACAAAATCTCAACTCTCACAGCCTTATCTCTATCATACAGGTTTTGCCACTGCTCTTGAGCTGGGTATGTGAGATCTTTCATGCTTTTTACATGTTGCTTTTTTTGGATTTTGCACCAAAAAATTGCTGTCAGGCTCTCAAAGTGTCCATCAAACTCAGAGATAAAATAACAGATGGGTGGTTTGGAGCCCCCCGTCTCAGGCTTCATAGAAACATATTCCCAGTCCTCTTGTCTTCTGTCTCCTAAGGAGTTGTCCTTTCTGCATGGATCTCCTTTGTTTTATTAGCAGTTGACCCAAGAAGGGGAAGACCTGATGGAGCATGTGTTTGAGTTCCATGTGGAGAGTGTGAGAGGACTCATTCCCTTGCAGTCCACCGTGTGGGGAGAGGCTGACTGCTACATACAGTACTATTTCCCAGTGCAGGAGCCTGGTCATGGTGCACTGCAAGGATCTGAACTGCAGGAGCATGGTAGGTTTCTTTGATGTTACATCCTTAGTCACAGCATCACTGGTTAAATATTGTTAAGCAGTGTTCTCCCTGCTTAAATGAGAGGGTTTCTCTTTCTCTGAGCTTCCAAACCAGTGTGGGCAGCAGGGCAGGGAGGGGATCCTGCCCCTCTGCCCCGCTCTGGGGAGACCCCCCTGCAGTGCTGGGGCAGCTCTGGAGTCCTCAGCACAGCAGAGACAGGGACCTGCTGGAGCGGGGCCAGAGGAGCCCCAGCAATGAGCCGAGGGGGGAACCCCTCTGCTGGGAGCCCAGCAGGAGGGAGCTGGGCTTGGGCAGCCTGCAGAGGAGAAGGCTCCAGCTGGGGAGACCTTTTGGGGGCTGGCCAGTACCTGAAGGGCCCTACAGGGAAGCTGGGCAAGGACTGGTTACAAGGGTGTGTAGCGAGAGGACAAAGGACAGTGCTTTTAAACTCAAGCAGAAAAGATGTAGATTAGACATTAGGAGGAAGTTCTTAACTCTGAGGGTGATGAAATACTGGACCAGGCTGCCCAGAGAAGTACTTGATGTCCCATCCCTAGAGCCATTCAAGGTCAGGCTTGATGGGTCTCTGAGCAACCTGCCCTAGTTGCAGATGTCCCTGCTCCCTGCAGGAGGGTTGGACTAGATGACCTTGAAAGTACCTTCCCACCCAAACCAGTCTGTGATTCTAAGTTCAATGGAAGCTTTACTTACACAAGCCTTTCAAGATGCTCAGTTTCATGGATACGCCAAGAGAAGACTCATCTGGTTTAGATCATTGGGATTATAAGGGTGTATTTACAGAAGTTGAATTGTAGAAAAAGACTTAGTGTTGATTTTGGCTGCTTTGAGTCACCAAACTGTATTTCCTCTGAAAAATGAGAGTTGGTAACATGGTAACTGCTGTGGACTGTGCCACCTTCAAGCCACATCTAACAGTAATTTTCAGTCTGTGGCTCACAGGTTTGTGGGACTGCATGAATTGTTTGTAAAAGATTTGTGAAGTGGAGCTCAGAAGAGCAAACCTGGCAGGAGGATTCAACTCCTTGTCCCCAGGTCCTGCCTCCTGAAGGACTGCAAATAGAAAAAGGCTGAAACCCTCAGACACAACCATTTTTGAACTAGTTCTGCTTGACTTGCAGGCCTCAAATTAAAGCCCTTTCGCACGGCAACCACTCTGTGTGTCCCTGATCCCGTCTTTCATGGCGAGCACCATCACTCTTTGTTGGCTCCTGCCGATGTCCCAGTCCAGAGGCTCCTGGTGAGTGCGTTTATGGCACCAGCAGCGGCTGGAGGAGGAATCCAGTTTGAAGTCTGGTGCAGGTACTGAATAACATCCTAATCTTTGTAGATGTCACAGCAGGACGGGTAGAGATGTATCCAGTACTGAAAGATCTCTAGGTATAGGATGGTTGTTTAATAACCAGGGCAAAAACAGGGAGCTCCTCAGCATTTGGTGATGGATTTAAGTTTGCATTTAAGACACATGAGAGATTTTTCCAAAAAAAAAGTGGTGATTGTTCATTCCTTACAACTTCCTTAGGAAGTGTGTACTCTTACTTTGTTTTCTTTCACTTTGTTATCAGCATAGGGATCTAAAAGTAGTGTGTAAATGCTTGGCACATCTAAGTTGTACTTAATAACATCCTGGCAGGGCTATTTTTTCGTTGGTTTTTTTGTTGGTTTCTTTTTTTTTTACCCTAGTACCAGTCACCAATTACAAACAAAATACTAGAAAATGTTTCCAAGTTCAACTTGTAGTTTCTTTGGTGACTGAATTACTAATAATGAAAAGCAGAGACCATGGAGATGGAGAGCTTCAGTAACGCATAATAATTATAATGTGTTGCTTCAGCAGTAAACAAAGCTATTTAAAATTTTCAAAGTCACACAAGAATTATTACATGCTGGATGAGGTTACACTGATGTTGGTAATGACCAGAGCGGTTGAAGTGACCAATTATTAGTACCTGGCAGTTCCAAAATGTGCTTTAGCTTAGTTTCCTGCAGCCAATTGGACTTGGGTTTAATCTTGCCCTGACCACTCCCTGATAGTAGCTGGTAAATTTAGGCTGTTTTGAGTGAAAGGAGCAAATCACTGTGCCACAAAATTTTTAAGAGTGCTCTAACCATCCCCTCGCTAGTTTGCAATATTTGAAATGGAAAAAGCTTCCCAAGAGATCCTTGTAATTGGGAAGGAGATGAAATATTGACTGCTAGATGCCAAGGCAGAGAGTGATACTGTCAGCATCTTGAACTACTTGAACTGGTCCTAGAAGCATATGGGGAGAAAGTAGGAACCAGGAGGTGTAATATTGCAAGATGCTGGGACTATGGATCAGTCAATGCTCTACCCAAGACTCATCAGTCAGTTAATGTTCAGGATTTGTCCCAGAATGGAAAAGGAAACACAAGCCTATGGCACTACAGTGTTAGTCAAAGCCTGTCTCTGATGTGCCTGTTGTTCATTAGACACAA
Organism: Merops nubicus; assembly: GCF_000691845.1. Taxonomy (NCBI): domain Eukaryota; kingdom Metazoa; phylum Chordata; class Aves; order Coraciiformes; family Meropidae; genus Merops; species Merops nubicus. Next base: position 12,948 of record NW_008586019.1, on the reverse strand, counting down.
AACCAAAGCTTGCTTCAGGATCAGCCTGAAGCCAGGTAGCACAGTAAGAAATGGTCTAGAGTCATTTTTTACAAACTGGTACCAGGAATCTACAAGCAGCATTTTGATTTATTAATGGAAATCGGGAGTGGAGGTCATTCGGTGCTAGATCCTTCTCTTGTTTTCCTTTGGGGTCCAAATTTTTAGTGGAATTTCTGCTAGTTGACTTGCTAGAACTAGTGCAAAAGCACATTTGTACCACTATCCACTGGAGCACTTACTGTTTGGTTTTTTTTTTTCCCTGTGGAGATTCAGTTACTTGAGTTAACCCTTAGCTGTTGTGGTTGAAGACACACAAATTGAAGTCGACTTGCGTGCAGTTGTTAGAGAAATAATGATCATTTTGTCATCATCAAACCAGTATGATTGATGCTGCTCCTTTGTGTCTTACCAGGTATTATTACCCAAATGTCAGAGACCAGATGGTTGCCAAAGGGACCTTGCCTTTGTCACGGCTCTGTGCCATGGTGACTATGCAGCAGCGGGAAGAAATTGGGATACAGACTTTCAGTCTTCCATTGGTCCCCAGGACTGAGTCCTCAGAGGAATTTCATCTGCGATCCTCAGGTAAAGAGGGATGCTGTTGCCCTTCCTGGCCTGGCTTGGGTCAGCAGCACTAGTGTGGCCAGCAGGAGCAAGGCAGGGATAGTGCCTCTGCACTCTGCACTGGGGAGTTGGACCTTGAATCCTGGGGTCAGTTTTGGGCCCCTTCCTTCGAGAAGGGCCTTGAGGGGCTGGAGCGTGGCCAGAGAAGGGCAACAAAGCTGCTGGGGAAGGATCTAGAGCCCAAGTGTGGGGAGGAGCAGCTGAGGGAGCTGGGGGTGCTGAGCCTGGAGCAAAGGAGGCTGAGGGGAGACCTTCTGGCTCTCCACAGCTCCCTGACAGGAGGCTGGAGCCAGGTGGGGGTCAGGATCTTCTCCCAAGGAACAAGGGACAGGACAAGAGGAAACAGCCTCAAGTTGCATGGGGGGAGGTTTACGCTGGACATTAGGTACAATTTGTTGCCCTGGAGGGTTGTCCAGGGCTGTGCCAGGCTGCCCAGGGCAGTGGTGGAGTCCCCATCCCTGGAGGGGTTTCTAAGCTATGGAGATGTGGTGCTGATTGGTCAGTGGGGACCTGGCAGTGCTGGGTTGATGGCTGGACTTGGTCTTAAAGGTCTCTTCCAACCTAAACAATTCTATGATTCTGCAGCATCTTACTCAGTCTCAGCAGATTTCACATGGAATTATTTTTGTGCATAAATAGAACAAGCTTTGTATTAAGCTGTATAATGAAGTGTTGGTTCTACTGGATATAACTAGAATGCATTGACCATCTTTCTTTCCTCCATTTAATCCAGGCTTGCTTGATCTGAGTGTGAGATACCAACGATCCATGAGAACAGCAGCAGGAACAGCTGCTCAAGCTGTTTCTCTTTCTGTGCAGATCCACAGAGCAGCTGGTTTGCAAGCAGCAGCTAGGTAAAGCCTAATTCCAAAAGGGAGATTGCAGCTTTGTCTCTTAAAATAGCTTTATCTGGAGGCAGCAGGCTGAGGTGTTAAAACAAACTGTGACTGCCCAACTTTACATCTGCGGAGCCCAAGATTCAAACTGGATTCTGATTAGAAATGGAAATAACCTCTGATGTTCTTTGTGAAGTTGGTTTTGTCCCTCAAGCTGCAGTACAGTGGAGCAGCATTAGTTCTGCAGAAGGGCTGAGATGCTAAGGGAATGTTTTTCTACACCAAAGCCTTGTGTAAAAACTGGCTGATATGAAATGGTACCTCTGGGGCATTGGATCTTGGTGTTGCTGATGCTATTTAAAAGGTAGCTGAGATTTGTCCTCTTGAATTTCACTGGGGAAGCATTGCTAACTAACTAGAAGGTGAAACTTGTTCCTATTCACCAGAAGGCTGCTGCTCTAAGTGCATGATATCACCTGAACTTAGTTCCAATATATGATTTTCACAAATTAAGAAAGGGATAGAAGAGAGGGAATCAGCTCCCTAAGAGAAGGATGGCTCCTGTCATTCCAGAACAGTGCTCCCTGACCCTTTTCTTGGTGTTATTGAGCTCCTGTTCCATATTAATTCAAGTAGACTCTGTAAGATGAGGATCACTCCTGTATGGTGCTTGGAGCAGTTAAAGTGACCTCAGTGACCTGGGAGAAGTTAAAGACCTCAGGCTCCTCATCCTGAGTAATATGTGGGTCTGTTTTACTTGTAAATAATTCCATCTGCAAATTTCACCTCCTTTTGCTTGTCAGTAAAATTAGTTTGTGTTGGTCTTTAATTTCCCTCTAGAGGAGGTTTTCTGGGAAGTCATCCCACAGCTTTTTGTGGATGTTCTTTAAGTTGCTGAGCATTTTCTCACCCACTTTGGCCTCAGATCCTAACAATGATAAGAGCACAGCCACCAAGTGATGGACCTTGTGATTAGTTACTGTCACATATTTATTATTTCACATCTGTTCCTAGTATGTTCAGGTGAAAACAGAACTGCTGAACAATAATAGAGCCAGAACCCACAGCTGACTTCAAAATTCACTGGTTTGTCCCGTCTCTTCACCATGAAGACTTGAGACCTTTGCTTTAATTGTGTTGGTTTCTAGATTCCATGTACATTATGTTCATTCTGTCCTTTTCTTTTTCCATGCTCCATGAAGAGCTGTGGCACAGAAGAACCCTTCAGTCCAGTACTATGCAGGCGTGGGAGTTAATGCTTATGTCTCTGTGCACCTCTCCTTCCTGCCTGGGGCAGAGAGATGCAGCACACGAGTTGTGGCTTCTACCTTCTGCCCTGAGTTTGAGCATCACATGGAGTTTCCTTGTAACCTCATCATTCAGAAGAGCAGTGGAGAAGCTGCTTCTTTGGGGGAACTCTTGCAGTCTGCCAATATCATCTTCTCCATCTACCACCAGAGCACCAAGTCAGGTAAGGAGGACAAGTGATCACAAGTGATGGAATGCTGTTGCAGAACAATCCAGTCCACTTTGGTTTTAGTTTAGAAGACAGACTGTTCATGGAATGATTGAATTCTTCAGGTTGGAAAAGGTCTTTAAGGTCATCAAGTCCAACTGTTAACCCAGCATTGCCAAATCCATCATGAAACACAGACTGGTTTGGGTTGGAGGGACCTTTCAAGGCCTTTGAGTCCAAACCCCTGCAGGGAGCAGGGACATCTGCAACTAGAGCAGGTTGCTCAGAGCCCTGGCCAACCTCCCCTGGAATGCTCCCTGGGTCTATTCTGTGCAGTTGCTAATAGATATAATTACCTAAACTGCCTTCAGAGATGGTTTTGGGAGATACTGTTCTCCTTGTACAAAGAATTAAGGTTTCTAAGACTCCAAGAGGTCAAGTTTGACTCTTAAATGAATAGATAATGCAACTACCAGTAGCAGCACTTAACTTCTGGAGCACCCTGCCTTGGTATGGGCATGTCTTATCACCTCTGCTCCCTGAGAGGTAATGGAGCTCCATGAATCATAGAATGGGTTGGGTTGGAAGCGACCTTAAAGATCATCTCGTTCCAACCCCCCTGCCATGGGCAGGGACACCTCCCACTGGAGCAGGTTGCTCAAAGCCCCATCCAGCCTGGCCTTGGGCACTTCCAGGGACGGAGCATCCACAACGTCCCTGAGCAACGTGCTCCAGTGTCTCACCACCCTCACAGTGAAGAAAACTTCATAGGTCCTGAACCTCTCAGGAGAGGTGAGGTGATAACAACTTTCTTTCAAAGGAGATACTGCCTGAATCATTTTTAAATCTTGTGTTCCAGTCTGGCGTATTTACAAAATTACTGATTTTTCCAGCCCCTGAGACACTGACAGCTCGGACGTCCAGAGATTGTCTTCTTGGGACAGCCACAGTTCCAACCAGAGACCTGCTGAGAAGAAGATCAGGTAATACAACAGCGTTACACTGCTGACCTCTGTAAATGCTGTTGTAATTCCTTAAAACAATTTTCATTCCCATACTGGCGGGGTTTGTTGATTTTTTGGGTTTTTATTAGACCTAAGTTCTTTCAGACATCACATGTGCCTTCATTAATAATCCTGTATTAGAAAACTCACATCAAGGTGGTTGGTTGGAGATCTGTTTTCAGGGTGTAGGACATATGGTAGCTGAAGGAATAATCTGAGGCTACTATGAAGAAATGTAACTCCTTCCAAGCAAAAACCATCAAACCTCTGTAGTATTTTTTTCAGTACTGTTTATTTTCTACTTTAAGATAAGTCCAAGAGTTGTAGTGTTCAGTGGAGGACAAATTTGACCTTTGGAGATGTCAAGGCTGGAAACAAAGGCTTAGATAGGCTAGAAAGTAGTTGGATTAACGTTTATTAAAACTAAATGTAGAATATTTCCTCTCTCTAGTGTTACGTGATGATCATGTCTTGTAATAATGATGTTTTCATTATCATCTTGATTATTGGCTGTGACGCCAGCCCAGAAAGCCAACTGCATCCTGGGCTGCACCCGCAGCAGGGCAGGGAGGGGATCCTGCCCCTCTGCCCCGCTCTGGGGAGACCCCCCTGCAGTGCTGGGGCAGCTCTGGAGTCCTCAGCACAGCAGAGACAGGGACCTGCTGGAGCGGGGCCAGAGGAGCCCCAGCAATGAGCCGAGGGGGGAACCCCTCTGCTGGGAGCCCAGCAGGAGAGAGTTGGGCTTGGGCAGCCTGCAGAGGAGAAGGCTCCAGCTGGGGAGACCTTCTGGGGGCCTAACAGGACTTCCAGGGGCCTCTCAGAAAGCTGGGGAGGGACTTTTTACAAGGGCTTCTAGTGACAGGGTAAGGGGTGATGGCTTCAAAGTCGAGAAGGGAAGATTTAGATGGGACATTAGGAGGAAGTTCTTCAGTGTGAGAGTGGTGAGACACTGGAACAGGTTGCCCAGGGAAGCTGTGGATGTTCCATCCCTGGAAGTGTTCAAGGACAGGTTGGATGGGGCTTTGAGCAACCTGCTCTAGTGGGAGGTGTCCCTGCCCATGGCACTGGGGTTGGAATGAGATGATCTTGAAGGTCCCCTCCAAGCCAAATCTGTCTATGATTCTATGATTTCTACTTGAATCTCAGTGCAGTGCTGGTTTTCTCAAACATGAATTTTTGTGCTTATTTTTAATAGGGAGTGAGAAGGAAAAAAACTGAGAATGCCTAATTTTATAATTGGAAATTCGTGGGATATAGTCATAGAATCTTAGAATTGTTTAAATTGGAAAAGACCTTGAAGATCACCCCCTTCAACCATCCTTCCAGCACTGCCAGGTCCCCACTGACCCATGTCCCTCAGCACCACATCTCCACAGCCTGGAAACCCCTCCAGGGATGGGGACTCCACCACTGCCCTGGGCAGCCTGCCACAGCCCTGGACAACCCTCAAGAGCAAGAAATTGTTCCTCAGGGACAACCCAAACCTCCCCTGGTGCAACTTGAGGCTCTTTCCTCTTGTCCTGTTGCTTGTTCCTTAGGAGAAGAGCCCGACCCCCACCTGGCTCCAGCCTCCTGTCAGGGAGCTGTGGAGAGCCAGAAGGTCTCCCCTGAGCCTCCTTTGCTCCAGGCTTAACATTCCCAAGTCCTTCAGCTGCTCCTTACAAAATGTGCTCTAGACTCTGTATTTTTGGGTTAAAATGAGTGTCATTAATTAAATGCAAATTAATCCCTTTGGGATCAGAGCTACCAGTGAGGTTTGCTGAGGTCTAACAGATTGGAATTCATCAAAGCATTTCTGATCTGGAAAAGCAGCAAACTTTCACAAGAAATAAACATTTCAAGTCCTGGTCCATGACCAACAACCAGAGAGTGGAAAATTCTGTACTGATGTTTTTAAAAGGTAGGATTAGCCTAACTACAATCTTTTCTCCTGCAGGTATCTCAGGCTGGTACCCAGTTACCCTCCCTGAAGATCTGATGCCTTCAGACTGCACGAGCATCATGCAGGCCATCGTGGGAGGGCTGGAACTTTCTGTGGCCTTTGCTCATCAGGACGACAGAGAACGTGTGCTGGAAGCAGCGAAGCTCTTGGGGTGGAACACTGAGGAGAGCCACCGAGACAGCACGGACGATAGCGACGAATGGGAGCAGAGCTCCAGCCCCCTGACAGTGACCATCTCCATCCCAAGAGTGTGGCTCCCAGTCCACTGTGTCCTGCTCACGGGGCAGATGCACCTGGAGCAAAGCACCTACTGCTACCTCAGGTATAAGCTGTATGACCAGGAAGCCACGTGGACTTCGCTTCGGAGGCCAAAACTGAGCGACACAAAGACCGTTACGGTGAACTTTAAGAAACCAGTCAAGGTGACCCTCAGAAGGAGCCAAGGACTGCTTTGGTTCCTCAGAGAGAAGAAATTAGAAATCCAGGTGTGGTGGGCATATGGTAAGGAGAATGATGTGGAAAGACCACTTGATACAGATCGGCTCATCGGATCTGCCTACGTCGACCTCGCAGAGTTAGCAGAGAGGTCGAGGACAACACTAAGTGTTAGTGGTAAGTTCCTAAAGAACTTGGTCGTGTTTCAATCCTCTTGATTGATGTTTTAGTTCCCTCACTTCTCTACTCACTTGAAGAAAAATATTTACAGCTTTGTTTTGCCCTGTTTGCAACAGGCACTCAACTCCTCCTTTCGCTGAAGGTGAATGAGGTTGAAATGCTGAATTCTCTGAATTCCAAACGTAGTAGGTTTTATTTGGCAGTAAGGATCAGTAATAGGGAGAGCAATTAGTCTTTCAGGATTGATGAAGGATGTTTCTTCAGGATTATGGATTGGGCATCATGATAGAGTGAGAAGCAGGAAGAATACTGTCTCTGAAGGAGGCCGAATGCCTGGAGTGAGGGCAAATGATGGGGACAATCTTTTGAGCAGGGCCTGTTATGAAAGGACAAGGGGAGGTAGTTTTAAATTAAAAGAGGCAGATTTAGACTAAGGAGAAGGAAGAAATTCTTGATGCTGATGGTGGTGAGCCCCTGGCCCAGGTTTCCCCGAGAGGTGGTCGCTGCCCCATCCCTGGAACCATTCCAGGGGAGGTTGGCCGGGGCTCTGAGCAACCTGCTCTAGTTGCAGATGTCCCTGCTCCCTGCAGGGGGGTTGGACTGGATGACCTTGAAAGGTCCCTTCAACCCAAACCATTCCCTGATTCTATGACTAAGCTTTGACAAGGTCATGGAAACTTTTCTATTTGGTTACTGGGGCTTCTGTCATCTACATGGGATCCATCAGCCACCAGCTTGCAAGTAGGGTTGTGAACAGGTTATTGGCTCTTCTGTGTATGCTCGGGGGAGGGAGAAGGAACAAGAAAGAAAATAAATTTTGATGCTGTGTCTGTTGTATTCTCCATATGTGTATGTAATATTGAGCAGAGGCACAATCCCCAGGGCTCTCAGGAAGCTGATGTGATTTAAAATACTTATCTGAGCTGCCAGGGGGAAAATGGAAGTGTACCATATTTTGGGGATTGGTCACTGGTTTCAACCTTGACAAGCTGATAGTTCTACCAGCATACTGGGTGATACCTTGCTTAGAAATTACAATGAAAATCTGAGTTCATTCTGCTGGGCTGATGTGAGATCTGTGCTGTAATGAACCATACCAGCTATTTCCCCACTTTTCCTTCGGCTTGTTCAGCTGCTTTTTGGGGAATTCTTTTGCAGGAGTTTATCCATTGTTCAGATGCAATGCTGCAAACCTAGCAGGAGGTGCTCTGCGTGTTCACATCGTCCTTTCCTCCACGTCCACTCCTCTGCCCAGCAGACTTTATGGTGCTGAGGAATACAGCAACAGCGAAGAGGAAGGCACAGAGAGAGCCCCTGATCTGAGCCAACAGGTCTCTGAAAATCAGGCTCAGAACCTGGAGATCCTAAATTCAGAAACCCCCAATGGCAAACCACCAGAAGAAGATGTGATGTTTCTGGAAAACACAGTTGCTGTCCATATCCTTGTGGAAAGAGCAATGCATCTAAGTTTAAAAGGTAACAACACCAGCACCACCCTTTTTTTCTTTCTTTTTTATTTTCTTCTGTTTTGTTTTGTGTTTTTTTGGGATCTATCCATAACAAATACTGCCAGGAGCAATTTAAAAACAAATCCTTAAACTTACACTGGTACACCAAATGGATGTGGCAATATGTGTTCAATAGAAGAGGAAACAGCCTCAAGTTGCCCCAGGGGAGGTTGAGGTTGGCCCTGAGGAACAATTTCTTGCCCTTGAGAGTTGTCCCGGCCCATCCCAGGCTGCCCAGGGCAGTGGTGGAGTCACCATCCCTGGAGCGGTTTCCAAGCCAGTCCCCAGGGCAGAGATTTCTCTTCATTTTCTTCTCTCTGGGGTAGCCATCAGCATGTTGTGCTGCCAGGCCAGACCCTGCCATGCCAGAGGTGTCCTCAGCTTAAAGCTTTTATGTTTATGGGAGGCCAGCAGGAGAGAGTTGGGCTTGTTTCTGTTTCACACCTGAAATTTTGTGTTCAGTTTTGGTTCCTGCTGTACAAAAAATCTATGAACAGGCTGGAGGGGGTCCAGAGAAGGGCCACCAAGATGATCCAAGGACTGGGAAGATGCCATGTGAGGAAAGGCTGAGGAGACTGGGGTTGTTCAGTGTGGAGAAAAGAAGGCTCAGGGGAGACCTTCTCACTGTGTATTGAAAGGGTGGCTACAATGAAGCTGGAGACTCCCTTTTGACAAGGAATTCTCTAGAGAAGACAAGGGGTGATGGGGACGAGTTACTTCTGTGAAGGTTCTGATTGGACACAAGAGTAATTTTTTTTTACAATGAGAGCAGTCAGCTGTTGGAATCATCTCCCTCCACAGGGAAGTGGTGGAGTCCTAAGCACTGGATGCTTTGAAGATTCAGCTGGACAGGTTGTGCTGGGACAGCTTGTCTAGACCAGGCTTTTGCCAGGAAATGTTGGGCCAGATGATCCCTGAGGCACCTGCCAGGCTGGGATTTGAGGATTCCTCCCCACAATCCAGCTGTTAAACCAAAACTGCCTTTTGTAATGCTGTGTATTTCCTGTGTCTGCAGGTGGGATTGCCAAACTGGTCCAGCATGGAGGGCAGATCAAGCACTAGAACAGCCTCCTGGGGTCCTGGGTGTTACTCCCAGCTTTGTCTCTGACTTCTCAGCTGATCTTGGGCAAATGCTTTTTCTGTTTCTTCCTTGAATACTCCAGTTTCTGCTCTGTAAAAGATTCATATACAATTTGTTTCCATTGTGAATATAAAGTATTTTCAGCTCCACCAATGAAAAGGAATTATTTTCTAGATGGTGGATTTCTTCTCTTTTTAATTGCTGAACTGCCTTTAGATATTTTAAATTATTAGTATTATATAATGTATTTAATTCTGTATCATTTTAGGGAGTCCTCTGACAGACCGTGAGGTAACAGCCCCCAGTAGCTGTGTATCTTTTGCTGTTGCTGGTGCAGATGCTCCAGTCACCACCTGGGTCGTAGAAAATACAGACTCGCCAGTCTGGGACTTCCAGCAACAAGCAAGGTGGGTGATGTGGACTCTGACAGCCAGGCCCTCCAATGAACCTCAGCAGATCAAGTCATACCCTGTGATATTCGGTAATAAACCTGTGTGGCGTTTCTACAAGACATCACCATCCCTGGAGGTGTTCAGAAAACATGTGGATGTGGTGCTTGAGGACATGGTTTAGTGGGTTGATGGTTGGACTTGATGATCTTGGAGGTCTTTTCCAACTTTGGTGATTCTATACCAGTTTTTAAATTCATTCCAAGGCTGCTGAGCTGGGATTTTAGCTTGAGGGAAATTGTAATATGGAGATGAAAACATTAAAACTCTTATAGCTGAAGTTTAAAAGTTTTGTTGCAGTGTTTCCTTATGCTCAGAGTCACGTCCAAATTGCTTCAAGCAAATTAAAAGCTGTTCCACATTTTACACCTCAATTTTCAGTTTGTTTTTTTTTTCCAGAAACCAACTTCAAACATTACAGATTTCAGCCATAAACCTGTTGCTTTGCCATCACTCTTTTACCAACTCATGAGATAAACTCTCTTCCTGTTTTCTCATGGGTGTATTGTCATTACATTTACAAGGAGAGGGAAGTACTTTCTGAATAAGGAAAAGCCCAAACCACGTAAAGATAGTTACCCTTTTGAGGGCTCAATGATTTGAGGGTTTGTTGCATTCTGCCCACTCCATCATTCCAGGAAGAAGCTGATTTGTCTGGATAGATACGGTGGTGTTGAAACCTCAGAGGCATTTTGCTCCACTTGCTCATTTTGTCCTACTCTGCATAACAAATGATAATTTTATTCTTAACAGATTATCCAAAGAGCTTCTGGTGGACCCACAGCAAACCTTGGTCTTCAAAGTGTGGCATAAAGCAGGTAAAGTCTGTAGTGTGGTATTGAGAGGAGTGTCTTTTCTACATCCCTTTGGATCACTTGTATTTAATACAAGTAAAGTAAATTTTATGAAGAAAATCGAAGACGTAAAGACATTTTTTTTTTTTTTTTCCCCCTTGCACTAGAAGAACACCAGAGATAAATACCCATGGATTTCCTGCCCACTTTGCATCCTCCTTTTCCCCATTAATCATTTGGCAGGTTTGGTTTGTGTTCTTCCTGGGTTTGATTTGACAGTATTTTAGAGGTGGGATGTTCCTAGTGAAGGAAATTCTTCACTGTGCCTCTGCTGCTTGTCATCTCTGCCATTAGTTGAAATGTGCTCAGCCAGTTCCAATCAAATACTTTCATGGTAGCACGGATGTATTTTAACAGTTGGTCCTGTGTCCAGTCTCAGCACTCACTGGGGGAGTTGAGGGCTTGGGTTTTAAACATAAAACCATAAAAGCTCTTTCTAAGCATTTTTATTGAACCTGTTCTTTGTTGTTGAATGGTAAAAGTCGCTGCTAATAGTTCAAACTGGTGTTTTACTTCTTTTGTTGCCAGCAGAGATCCTCCAATGTTTAATTGTTACCAAGCAAGCACAAAAGCATGTGTGTGTTTGGTGGGAAGAGAACCCTGCTTCTGCAGTTCAAACTGCCAGGATATGGTCTGGCTGAAGGACAGACCTCAGAGGGTTGTGATCAGTGGCACAGTGTCTACCTTGAGGCCTGTAGCTCGTAGTGTTCCTCATAGGACAGAACTGGGTCCAGTCTTTTTCAGAGTCTTCATCAGTGACCTGGGTGAAGGGACAGAGTGGAACCTCAGCCAGTTTATTGATGGTACCAAACTGGGAGGAGTGGCTGACACAGCAGAGCTGGGCTGCGATTCATTGAGAACTGGACAGGCTGGAATGTTGGGTGGAGAAGAAGCTCATGAAGGGAATTTCAGCCAGGGCAAGTGTAGGGTCCTGCACCTGGGGAGGAATAACCCCCTGCACCAGGACTGGTGTAGGTTGAACTGCTGGAAGGCAGCGCCATGGTGGATGGCACTTAACCATGAGCTAGCAATGGGCTCTTGTAGCCAAGAAGGTTGATGGTCTCTTGGGGTGCATAAAGAAGAGTGTGGTCAGCAAGTTGAGGGAGGTTCTCTTCTCAATGTACTCTGCCCCAGTGAAGCCACCTCAGGAGTCCTGGGGCCAGTTTTGGGCTCCCCAGTTCCAGAGAGACTAGGAGCTACTGGAGAGAGACCAGGGGAGGCTGCGAAGCTGCTGAGGGGCCTGGAGCATCTCTGTGCCAGGACAGGCTGAGAGCCCTGGGGCTGCTGAGCTGGAGAAGAGAAGC